>NW_025936367.1:0-15377 GCF_000764305.2 Hyalella azteca | reverse complement strand
TTCAAAATTCTAGCTTCCGCATCCGGTGTTAGTGATCTACGAATTTTAGAATCCCTGTATATATTCAAACAGAAGCCTAGTCTGAATGCCGCTTTTAGCTCCTTTCCTCTTGAAATAGTAAATAGATAGGCCGTTTACGTTTACTAGCATTATTTTCATGTCTTATCTATTTATTTTTAGTGCATTTACTTTACTAATTGATTTATTTGTGTTTCTAAGACTGAACTTTTTCTGAACAGAATTTTGTGGTTTGTACTGACGATGGAGCTGGACTCCGAAACGTTTTCTCTTATAAAGATAAGGTGAATTTTTGTGGTATTTTCTTTGCTTTTAAATTCCTGATATTCAAACCTGAATCAGAACTATGGAAGAGGCTTAAAGTTATTGCTCATTGCATCAACTTCGCAGAAATTTACGATTTTTTTCTTCATTTTTAAATGGGAATGCCATCACTCATCAATGAAATATTTCCAGTGATCAGTGCTGATTGATTAGCGGTGAGTGATCAGCGTTGAGTGAATGTCTTTTTCCCCAAAATGAGGTTCGTGACTTCTCTGAGTTACCAGGGCAACAGTGCAAAACGGCAACAGGCAACAGTGCATTGACTTCAGCACCCACACATTCAGCTGGAAGCTGTAGCCAAATTGCCCGCGCATCATTTGCATCTGAGCCGCGTGCAGCTAACGCTTTGGCTTTTGCTTACGGTCCTTGCTATTCACACGTGCATATGTGCACTCAACCTTGCTCAACAGCTGCAGCTGTGCTTACTCGACAAATACCTTCACAACAACCGTAGAGATATCTTTCTTTGATCAATGTTTTTGATTTTGATTCTAATGTTTTTCAAACTGTAACTTCCAGCGCTATTGCCTAAAGTTTTTCAGTTATCTCTCGCTTATTATGTGCAAAAATATAATAACCATTGTCGGATTGTATAGGTGCAGTTCGTTCTTAACTCTAAGCATATAATGCTTTAAAATCATACCGTCTGACACTGTAACATGGCTAACCTTTTCTATTATCCAGATAAAATTTAAAGTTGGAAATGAAACCGGCAGAAGCAGTCAAAGTACCGATTTAAAGGCACGAGGAAAACGCAGCAAAGCAGAAGCTTCCCTCGGGCTCCCTGGTAATAGAGACGATATAGTCAGCCCTGACCAAAGAACTCGTTATAATCTCCACACCTGCTGCGACATGCTTCATCTCACAACTACTCAGCGACGACAAGCACCATTTGCTCTAACCAGCCAAGCTCAGCCTCTAAATTGGTTCTGGCAGTTCACAGCTAGCGCAGCAGAGCTTAACAGCTTCAAAATTACGATTTTATACAACTATTTAATCTTCTCTCACCGAAGAAATAGATACTCAATTCCTACAGGTTACCTTTGCACATTGGATGGGATTTAGCGACACGAAAGGGAAATTTTAACGGTAAAGTGAATGCTCAGCAATATGTATCATGAGAACATTTCGATTTGATATGTACTTAATTTTCTCATATATTTCCTTCATTATATTTTATTTAATAATTCGCGGCATCGATCACCAAACCGATCTTAAACAAATAAATATTTGGAGTTGTGAAATTTTTCATGAAATTAAAAAATTACAATTCGTGTTCCGTTAGCTTATTCTAAATATTTTGTCTGACCCAAAAAATAGACCGTAAATGTCGAATGGCGAGACGGAATTATCAAGTCTATGGAGCAGTGAATTTCACTCTTTTGATCCTAATATTCCCACCTCTCCCTTCCCTGAACCCCACTACTGACCGGTATAAGTAGTGAGCTTATATCTCTGACCGAGCAACTCCAATCCCAGAACTATCACCTCGTCGTTCACCCACCAATGCAGTGCTGTGAAAGTCTTTTTAGCGCATTTTCTTATTTATGGAAAAAAGCGCTATTGTGCTCGTCATGTCCGTCCGTAACGTCCGTCCGCGACTTCACGTCACGAACGGACGAGAAAATGCGCTCTCTGTCACTCTCTGCAGTGAGTACTGAGTTATTATTTTCCATCAACAGAGGCGTAGCAGCTAGCGCTGTGTTGGCAGTTCTTCCAGCACTGCCAAACCCTTTCTATCAAACATGGAATTCACTTGATTGTTGTGTTCCCGTCGCTGTAAATTGAACGCTGAAGTCAATCATCTCACGAGACCTGGTGGCTGTCATGGAGATTTCTCCAGAGAGGCGACGCTTGTTGCAGACTAACTTCCTTGCTCTAATTGTTGTTAGCAATGAATTAGGTATGATACAACCTTGTCGGAGTGACTCGAACCTAACAACTTAGTAAATCGGATCACAGCCAATCGCAAACAAGTTGAGATACTGACGGATATTAAACTCTCTAGTTTATTGTCAGAGTAACAGGACGGGGAAAAAAATTAAATGGAGTAAAAACTTTACAAATTTGTTGAGAATTCGGCCACCCGATAACAACTTAGCTGGTACTTTGCAGGCTTAATTGTAAATTGCACAGCAAGGTAATACACACTGGGGTAAGGTATTAATATCTGTGTTTAAATCCAAAGACAACATTTACATAAAAAAACAACATTTCATCTCATTCAATAATTTTCCATTTCAGTTAACGCTTTTTTCATCACTGGACAAATACACTATAATAAATTATGCGTTCGTTCGCAAATCGTGCATTTAATTACATCCGATCGCGCTTATCTATGAATGGCTATAATTAGAAAAATCAGGCATGTTTCAAACGGCATTTGCCTCTGGAGTAAATCGATTAGTTTTAATAAAGATTAGCTGTTCTGTATTGAAGTTACTCTCAGCCCTTCACTAGTTGCCAGTTGCTATAATTATCAATTATCACTAATTATAATTAGTTGGAATTACTGGCTATGTTTTAGGAACATGAAAAGAAGAATATCTATGGCATATTTTCTAGCAGCATGGCAAGGCAGATTTTGTTACAGTGTAACAACATCCATTGATTTTATAGCAAAAACTCTAAAATATTGTTAGAGGTAATAGAATTATAGGCGAACTTGATCGAAGTCGTAGCTAAGTTTGAGATATCACTTTGTTGAATGAAAAACAGTGTTACAGGTAAAGTCCTGCTTGAGGCCATATGTTTGGTTGGTAGTAAAACTAGGTAGAGGCATCACTAGTAGAGGGCATTTGCACTGGTGTAGTTGTATTAAAATTTAGATTTACAATCGCCATCGAATAAAACCAAAAAATTTTATTAACCTGTTGAATGCACAAAAAATCTATAATAATTTCCAATCATATTTACCCAAAAATATCATCCGTTACCATAATGCAACGCATCAAACTTGCTAGCCCGAGTTATGGTCCCTTGGGAGATGTAGGGAGAGGTAAACTCAGATCCAGTCGTGATCAGATTCGGTAACAGTAATTACGAATGAATATAAAATTCTTCAAAATATTGCTGTATATATTAGCGCAAAATAATTACAGTAATTCAACGAATCCAGCACCTTTACTTCACATAATAACTTTCTTCATTTCTTTCTTTTTAGCGCATTTTCTCATGGATGAAAAAGTCGCTATTGTGCTCGCCATGTCCGTCTGTCCGTCTGTCTGTCTGTCCATCCACGATTTCACGTTTTCGTCGACGAGAAAATGCGCTCTCTGTCCTTCACTGAAGTGAGTACTGAGTTATATTTTTTCCATATTAGTGATGAGGAAAGTTTTTGTCCATCTCAGTGAGTAAAACTGAACATAAAATTTTCAGCTAATATATTACCGTGCTCGTGGATAGAGTATACGGCTTAAAAACCACATAGCAATCAAAACTTATTGATGTGTGGGAAGTTTACATTTCTTGAGTGTGTTGACTTAATCTATCTAGTTGCTACCAATAATACAAGTTTAAAAAAAATTCAAACACAATGGTGGAAGTAATCACAAAACATAAACGGCGATCCGCTCATTCTTTCTTTAATATCCCATGATGGAATGCCTTAACAGCGCTTGCTTACTACCTTAACCAGATCTTGATTACAAAGCATAATAAATACAAGCAATTATTTGCCTGCTCGTCGCCAACGATAACTTTTAAAATTCTGAACATAAAATTGTGAGACTAAGTTGCTTGCAACGTCCGCCCTGGTGATGTTAACTGCGCCGTCCCTCCATGAGACACGTCCCTCTGTCCCTCCATGAGACACTTCACCCTGTCCCTCCATGAGACACGTCCCTCTGTCCTTCCATGAGACACGTCCCTCTGTCCCTCCATGAGACACGTCCCTCTGTCCTAGACACGTTCCTCTGTCCCTCCATGAGACACGCCCCTCTGTCCCTCCATGAGACACGTCCCTCTGTCCCGCCATGAGACACGTCCCTCTGTCCCTCCTTGAGACACGTCCCTCTGTCCCTCCATGAGACACGTCCCTCTGTCGCTCCATGAGACACGTCCCTCTGTCCCTCCATGAGACACGGGACTCCTCCAGTTATCCCCTGAGACGTGATCCTGACGTCGTCCACCGCATGTCAATTTGCTCTTCGTTGAACGAAGCTAGCGAGGGCCCATCAGGAACCGTGAAGCATTCATTGCCGAAAACACAATTACATTGTACTTAATTGGTCCTCATTTTCTGTATCGCTATAAGTTTCTTTAAAACTCAAAATTATCTAAAATTGGGCATTAAATTTATCAAACTTCTAATTTAGTATAAGTTCCTGCTGAAAATTACTTGATTCTTGCTCATAATAGAAACACGGAGGCCTGACTAATTTGTAATCATTTTACCATGAGTCGATAGAAACATAAGGCACAGCTATCAAGGACATCTACCAGTACCAGTCTGCACAGTCAGCTTTGCATTATCATCTAAACGCAATGACAGAATAATTAATATTATTTTTTCGACAAGTTTTTTCATATCATCTTATAAATTTTCGATGTTTCAAAATATTTTCTGGCACTGTGTGTCTCCTTGAACTTGAATTTTTCAAGAGTTACCCAACTCTGGTGTACTTTCGTTGTATATAAATAAAATTGCATTGAAAGTCTTGCATTCCATTAATCATAATAAAATGTCACCTGGGATAATCTTACTTAAAAATGTTCTTCCGAATGGCTAACTTACCGTTCCAACATTAACTTTAACATTAGCACAACTCTGGAATGGTGTAGGGGTGTAAATTGTTCGGTTAACCGTAAATCGTATCCGTATTATCTTCACTAATTTTTCATCTCTAACATGTGCATTGTGCCTTGTAATTCTGGCGGCGAGTCTTTTGTCTTAAATGTAACTAACAGTGGTAAGAAGGCGCGTGCTAACAGTGGTAAGAAGGCGTGCGTGATTTCTGTTTTAAGTGGCAGTGCGATTGGGATTAATATGTGATGGTCATTGAAAAGGCTATACCAAATTTCGCATTGTTAGGTTTTTTTATTTTCTGCTATTTTAGCTACATATGTGTTTTTTATAATATCCGTGTTAAACTTCATTTAACACAATTGATTAGTTTTTTCTCATTATTGCATCATTTAAAGGTCATCAAAGACTCTTTTATCCCAACGGAAAGTTCAAATGAACCTGATTACATATACAATCACTCGTAGATTGGGTGTTAACCGCAGCCTATATGGGGAAGCTATTGACTGTGTGTGGACGTTAATTCGAAAATAATTGCTTCAGAAAGAAATAAATTGACTTTGAATTCTCGGTAGTGAACAGGACTCACGGTTGGTTTTAGAAAATTGTGCAAGTTAAAACGGTTGTAAAATATTGTATGTACGTGCCATTGACAATAAGTTTCATTTGTGCATAATTCTTCTTTTATTCCTTATGTATTACGCAATCAGCTACCATATAAATTTTGGCGATTCTTATTTTCTTGCTATGAAACATGGCGAATAATGACGTAAATTATCACGCAAAAAAAAATACTTTAACCTTGAACGGTCTTTAAGTTTAAACGTGTAAACTTAAAATTTCCGGTCCTAAAAATCGAGCAATGACATCATTCAAGTCAAGCTTCCCATTCTTCAGTTCAAGGCCTACAAATTGTGTCTCCATTCCCGTAAGGTTTTCATAGCTCGGCTAAGTTGATTGAAGCAGGCAGCATAACTTCTTAATTAAGCTCCAAGGCCGAAAAAACCGCCGTAAAATAGTGAACTCTATGACTTCAACTAAATTTGTAGGCCCACTTGGTTGGGAGTTGCGTTACCTTCATCAAATGATCTCAAACTTCGACTGGAACTGCGTGGAGAAACTCTAGGATTTTGCTTGAGTGTTTCTGCTAAATAGTTACTTCATAGCGGAAAACATTTGCACCGCTTTCGGAAGTAATTGGAATCTTCGAAATCAAGCAGCTGCCCATTTAAATTTATCGAACTTAATTAAATAAGTTCAATTGGCTAACAAGTTCAACTTATAGTTATCCCTACTACAGTATCGGCTTGAACTGGATGTCAAATGACCTTACTTTTTTATCCGAATTAAAATTATAATGCATTACAACGACTGTTCATTAATTTGGTTTATAAAAAATAAGCAAGTGCATATTAAAAAGTATATATTTTTAATGGCTTTTCAATCCTGTGAGAAATTTCCAACCGTTGCTTTATTTCGTCCATTCCATAAACATTATTTCGCTAAAATAAGATTATAGATCGAGTTCAATCTAGGGTAAGTTTAAAGTTATAGGGTAGTTTAGGTCGCTGCCGGGTTTCCGGAATTGAGAGGTTCGCACTCGGGCGCAAATACCTCAGTCGGTGACGCGTCGTATCTCTGAATAAAGCGTAGGTAATTGTGATTTTAGTTTATAGTTTAATGTTAAATATAGCTTAAGTAAAGTTATAAAAAAAGCAGAGCGATGTTAAGAAATAATAGGCAGAATGTGACTTGACAGCAAACCTGGGGCAGAAAACCGTGAGAAGTTTTGGACGAAACCCGTTTTTAGTTTTGTAACGGTCTGTGGCATCGAAAGGGCTGACCTTTGTGGAACTCGAAATTGTTGCGGCCCTTAGAAGGCTTAAGTTTGCGTGACGTCTGCCTATATACTGTAAGTACCCTGAAATTCGCGCCAAAAGATTGCTCTATTGTTGTGACCGTCACGCAAGCACGGTACGGTTGTTAGTTAGC
The DNA here is from genome assembly GCF_000764305.2 of Hyalella azteca. Lineage (NCBI taxonomy): Eukaryota > Metazoa > Arthropoda > Malacostraca > Amphipoda > Hyalellidae > Hyalella > Hyalella azteca. Next base: position 8,299 of record NW_025936367.1, on the reverse strand, counting down.
CGTGAGAAAACGCAAAAGACAACAAGACGTTCAGCGGTATTAACGCCAGCAGACAGAACATTCAAGATCGAGCCCCTGAGCAATAATTATGAATGACACGGTCATCAACACGATACGGTCACAGTCAACGTCAGAAGCGCTACGGTCACGATCACCAGGGGCATTAGTACGACAATGAACTTGGAGTAACACCATCGACGATGAAGATAACTTCACTATTCAGTAGTACGATTGTTATATAAATTTTAATGTCAGACCTGCCGTGAGACATCAATCTAAGTACGTAGATTACGGCAATGAAGACAGCGCGAGTGTGAAAGGCGGCCCCGGGGACGCGAGGCTACGGCTGCGGTACGGCAGCTGAAAATATGGCTGCAAATGTGCGCTTGTGGCACGGTTATTTACGACAGTCGTACTACTCAACGGATATTAAATGTACCCGTATTTCATTACAACCCTTTCTCTGTCCGATTTTTGCCTTAACCTATTTCATACGAAAACATATACGCGAATACACCAAGTAAAGCCTAAGACGCTATAGACGCAACCTGACCAAATTAAAGCATGTACTGATCAATATAAAATTATAGCAAGAAGCAGAAACCAATCTTCAATATCATTCAAAAGTAAATCTAATCATCATAATCAAGTAAGTTCGTACTAATCTTCCACAGTGGCAGCACCTGTTTTTTTTTGTGAACTCCAGCCAGCCTGTCGTCTGCCGCCGCTACTTCACCAGCGTTCGATTTTAAGTCAAATTATCTTCCATGTTCTGTTATTAATATATTCTTTGATTTGAATGCCCGATTTTCTTCCGTTCTGTTAAGTTTGCTCAAATCTACGCCTAATTATCTTGCGCGAAGCTTCAAATTTAAATTATCCATTTTATTCCTATTCGACTTTAAGCGGCTCCAACTCGAGATTTAAGAGCTAACGACAAATCGCTTTAAATTTTATCGTACTTTGTTGGCATAAATTCCCAACCCGGCTTCTTGAAGAACGACTGTAAAGAAGCAGTGCTAGGCTCTTCTATATGAGACCGAGCAGCAGCTCTTCCTGCAATAATTACATTACCTTTACGTTACCTGAGATCTTGCCTTGCGTTGCTGGCACTTGATTAAGCCTTAAAAACTCGCGCCTGCTTCCCAGTTCCAGTGTTAATCCTCTGTCGTCTATTAGTTTCCATATTTTCCTTCTCATGTGACTTTGGTGTTTATTTGTTGTGTACAACCCTTGATAATTTATACCTTAATTGTGGGGTGCTTGCGTTTGTCACCTCTTGTTGAACGCTTTGGCTATTACGCCAAACGTGAATGTGAGCTTCAAGTATGAAACTCGAATCAAAGTAATTTCTCTTTGCGAAAATATATTTCAATAAGTGTCAATACTGCAGTAAATCATCCTAGCAACGTTTGAAAGCCCGATTCGGTTGGTGGGCTACGCTTCAACTCTAAACTTTAACTCCTCTTACTTTAATTGCCAAAGTGTTCAGCCTTTATCGATGTTGACCTTTTAAAATTCCGGAACTGTGGCGCTTTATAAATTATTGAGCTGTCGCGGGCTTCAGAGGACTGAAGCGTGGTCGCTATTGTTTACTGTGTATTATTTTTATAAGCAATTTCGCAAGTATGTCTCGCCTGTGAAAGCACTCCACTGAGGATGTACACATTTTTTTGCTTCAATAAGGTGAGCAGTTTTCTTGAACTTTATTTGTTACATTTCCATAATTGAACATTTTAGCAGTGTTCGTCCTAAGCGAGTTAGTAATGAAGTCTATTTCTCGCATTTCTTCAATCATCCTCGATTTGTTTTGATGCTTCTGAAAGATTAGCAATTGCTCAATTCAATAAGAGATTTACCTTCGCGCGTTGGGAAGAATTCCCAACAACTTTAGCGAATCAATCCTCAGCTGATCTTACTTTACTTCCGTCTGATTCATCCACCTTCCATAGATTTATTCTTTTCATCAAATTCAATTCTTCCCAAAAGGTGCGTTAGTGCACTGATTGACAATTTAATTTCAGGTGATTGGATTTACTTTACTCTAACAGTATATGAAGTTACTTCTTTAATTAGCTCAATGGTTCTACCTTTTTGTCTAAATTCCATTCATTCAAATCAACACATTCTTCACAGTATGAACCGTTAACCTGGTGTGCAGCATGTGGCGACGCAGCTTCCTCCACTTATACCTTTGCTGAGTTGACTTCCCTTGACGCAGCTCCAGCCATTTATCCTAGCTCGGCTCTTGATTTTAGTACGACGAAACCGTCCCGACCCTAAAATTCCAGTATTGAAGATTTCAAATTTAAATTCAAAATTCAAGCCTCTTAATACAATTAACTTTCTCAACCTTAAATTTGCTTCACTAATTTAGACGACGATACGATTGTACAAAATTATTAATAATCTCTTCGAAATGCTACTTAATTTGAGATTCATGAGTGTTCGCAGAAATTTAAATCTATACACGAGTATTTATTATATAATGTTATACTCCTTTTTACAACACTTCTCTTCAACTTCACTTCTTGTTTGTCTGTCTGTCTGTCTGCCACAAATCTTGTAATCGAAATTTAATACACTTCTACTTTTCCTATCGATCTGAAATTGTGCACGCTTGTTTAAAGTTGGAGACAATGCATGAATCAAATGTCAAAATAAATTATTTTCAAATAAAAAAAAATTTTTTTTCAATAATAAAAAAATTGAAAAAATAATTTTGTCAGCTACAATTCTTATAACTGATATTTGACACACTTTTACCTGTCTAATTGATCTGAAATTTTGCACACTTGTGTGAAGTCAGAGACAATGCATGAATCAATTAACAGAATTTGTACATTTGAAAAAATTTATATATTAAAAAAATTTTAAAAAATTGAAAAATAAATTTTTTTAATTTTCGAAAATTAGATGAGAAATTCATTGTACATCTGTAAGATTGGAGACACTAGATTCTTTGGAAGTGTTGTCTTTAAAAAGTAATTTTTAAACGTATATTATTCATATGAAGGTTAATCGATTTGTTTTACTTAAATCAATTCACCATTAGTACCATAATTATCTATTAGGACACATGATTAATGAGGTTTTTTATAAGCAGAAAATATTCCCAACAAAGTGGGCAATTGAGTTTACCGACTTCAGTCATTAAGTTCACTGTTATACAAAACAAAAACAAAACGACAAAATTTAGCCCTGCGATGCTTAATTGCGCGAAGTTGAGTTAATATAGTTCGCTTGTGCACAATTTTACGCGCGCAATTCTTCTTGCGCTGACAGATTCAGAATGTGCGTCGGTTATAATATTGTTGAGGTACCTTATGAATTTACTCACTTATTTATAGAAACTATATAAATATTTCAATTCGTACTAATTCGTACTAAGGCAGTGTGACCATTCAATTTACAAGATCCATTGATTTGAATTTGAAAAGAAAAGCACTATGGCATTTGTAAAAAAATGCGAATCAGTACTAGCGTAAATAAGGAAATAATTAGGTTACATTAGGAGATTTAACAGTATTGAGTAAGAATATATGCTTATATATACTGGAGAAATAAAAAAAATATCGATCGAAATTATTTCGGAACGTGCAACATTTACTGGTTACATTTACTGAATGCCAACGTTCTAGAAGCTCTAGAACTATCTTACTATTAGAAGTTACCTTCCCAGAAGCTCTAGAACTACCTTACTATTAGAAGTTACCTTCCCAGAACTTTAAAACTATATTAAAATTGAATCTTGTCATTCAAGAATGTCTAGAACGCTCGTACTTTTGAATGCAATCATCCTAGAAGCACTAGAGTACTCCTGCTTTTGAATGCAATCGGCCCAACAGCTCAAAAACTCTCAAAAGGCAGAGAGCAAAACGATGTACGCGATTTTTAGTATCCCTATATTTATTGTGGTCAATATCAGTGATAGAATTTTACAAACTCCCGATTCCAGTACAACATAATATTTGGATCTAGTGCAGAGTACTATTTGCGATAACGCCGGTTTGCAATGATTCATAGATGAACTAAAGGTAACGTGCTAGTTTAAGTGACATTTATCAACGATCATCGTATCTTTCTGTATTGGATTCGTAAAATTTATCCAATCACATGCGAGGCTTCATTCATGAACAAATGACATGTTTATAAATAATTCCACGTGTTAATTCACTGAACATATTTTTGAAATATTAAAATCTGGTGAAAGGCCTTATTTTTTGGCCTTTGATAGCCAAAATCTCTTATCGATAGCCATTCACACCTGAATTTTTTACTGTGGCAGTTCGTTTTTCCTTGGACTGAAAAGTTTAGAGCACCCATTATAACTTCAGCTCTAACTACAAACCCGTGCCCTTTTTTATTGCTATTTTTACATTGCATACTGTTCGTGTAGGAGGTAATTTGAAACCAATAAATAAATTTTAATTATTAAAATTTTTATTTATTTATGTTAAAGTAATTTAAGCTGCTTTAAATATTATTTATTTACTCCCTTATTATATGTCTGTACAACCTGTTAATTACGACTTCTCGTTTCATTTGTTAAATTTATTCCTGTGAATGTTATTCGTCTACATTTTACTCGATGACCAATTTTCTTATTACATGTAACGTTATATGATGTCATGTAACAGCCAGCATATCTGTATGATTAAACTTTTTTAAATTAATCTCTTGCAGGCACATCATCTCTGGAAACATGGCTGCCAATTTCCTGGTCCCGCTCTTAATTCCTCTGGGCGAGCAGCTCGCAAACAGTGAGTCTTGCCATATTATTTTTTTATCCATTCAAGAACAGACTAGACGAAGCTATGCAGGAGCATATGTTCAGTCTTAAAATGCCTAGCACCTTGCGGACCAGTCAATAAGTCCAGCAGCTATCTCTATCAATCGTCAGCTATGGAAAGATCGGGAAAGATCCAAAGGCCGGATCCCTTGTGAATCAAGTCACGAAAAGTGCAAGAATCGGCAACAGGCCATGGGCCTATTTCTTCAACGCCGACACTTCTATTCTATTCTATTCTAAATCTATATCCGCTAATTTCACAGGATTTGGTTCATAGCTATTTATTTTCCTTACGGAACAAAAAATGTTTTCCTTGCATTCGACGGGACTTAACATCACTCAGACATTTCTTAGTTCTATATGAACCAAAAATTAATTTATAGGATTTAACTTATTGCAATACAGGAAATGCGTAACGAAGAATGTATTCTCAACGACAAATGACTGCAATTGGGAAAATTCTTCACTTCTGCGTTACCTGTTGCAAACTAATGGAACAACGATCAGAATTTCATTGAACTTTGGGTATAGAGAGGATAGTTGTTTTAAGATCGATACAATGCAAACAAACGTAAAAATTCGAATTTAGAGTAGCCTCAAGATTTAAATTTTACACATCGATGTATTTCATTTTGGCGTGGTCTACCTCAAAAATTTAGACAAAAGAAACGTTTCTTTCTTACATCAGATAGAAAACTCAAGCAATTTGAGGGGTAACTATAAATATTTTCGTGTACCCTAACTTTTTCCCACTTTTAACCATACATATGATGTATATTAGAAGCTAGTTTTCGGACGCAAATCTGGCTCGATGGATCTAGTTTCAACCATATTTAGTATTTCATCGCTGTGCTTATGACAGAATTGACCCTATGACAGTGTGCCCTTGTTCCCACTTAGTGTGCTAATTCAATAATTGTTATTTAGCAGCAGTAGCAATTTGCATACTTTCTACGCATTCGGGAATACAATTCAATGAAAAATAATTTATTTGTTTAGTGTTGTGAACGAGTCCGAAACATTTTTTAGCTGTTGGATCTAGTCCAATTAGGTTTTTATGTTCTAAAAACGGACTATCATCTTCCACAAGCCATAGCAACTTCGAGACTGGAGTGATCCTCTGTAAACTCTGCGGATTTATAGCTCGATATTTAAGTATCTCTGCTTGCACGTGTGATATTAGCGCGAGTCCTTAGTAGATACTAATTTTAACTCCTAGTCCTAGTTAAACTATTGACTCTTTCATAATTTACTTGTTAAATTTTATTTACTTTCAATGTTTGATAGATGAGAATACGGGGTATAATCAACACAATGAATAACGAGCTAACTTATTACCCAGTCCGTAGTGGGTGACAAAGCAACAAATCGAATAATCTAGAGTTTAGTTTTACTAGCTTATACTTCTTGTAATAGGGGAGCCGCTATATGTGATTGCTAGATCCGCCGCATTAAATTTTCTTCTGACTTTCATTCTCAAATGAAACCCGACTCCCGCCGACTCTGCAGGCGGGAGATTTAGGTGTCGGATCGATTACTCGTTCAGTACTCGCAAGATCGATTACTCGTTCAGCACTCGCAATGTTCGGAGGATAGACGAATTTTTTCACGCATGTGACAGCATAAGTTGTGATTCTGACCAACAGCGACAAACGAAATCAAATCCTGCCACCCAACATTAAAAAGGAAACTATTTATCCAAGCTTGCACCTAAGCCGAAGAAGCAGATCGACACTCCGAATTATCAACATAAATTAAATGGTTTTGTGGGCATTCATATCTTCAGCGAGAAGAGAATTGTATTATTTTGCTCTCCATAAATAAGTGCATAAGGCACTAAAAAATTGTCTATATTTACTTACATGTGATGGCGAGAGAAATCAATGACTAAATTCTATAATTTATCGGCATAAGAAACCAACAATTGTAATTGAATGCTACGATGGGTCCGCGGTCGCCAACGATATGAGGATTCAAAACCACTGTTACGTAATCAGTGCAAAATTGTAAATTTAGTATTATTGTTAATATTTCCGTCAGGTATTTCGCTTTGAACAAATCAAATAATTTTAAGCACATTAAATTTGCCAGCCAACAATTTTACTCAATGCCCAGCTCATGCTTAGATAAAATTAATCCTGCGCCTGTTTTTAGGAGATGTGCACGTCTTGACAGGTTCCAAGTCATTCGCATGAACAGTGTCAGCCGTCTCCTGTCAACCTGTCAGTCCCCGATGCAATTATTGCGACAACAGAAGCTATATAATTGCTTCATATAATTAGCATCGAAGACTGAAACATGGGCGAATCTTCTCTTATCTAAATAGGAGGAGTTTTGTGAAAACTGCCGATTTAAATTTAAATTTAGATTCAATTTTCTTTCTCATATAAAGATTTAACAATTTAAGACAATGAATTTTTAACACTACTTCCACAATACACAGCCGATAACTCTATTCATGATCGTTGAACGCTTTTATCTTAAATGGATTTCGCATATTATATGATTGATGTTAAAGACAATATTACTTTCATCCGGTTTAAGTAAATATGAGCCTGCTTACATAGAAGAATTCTTAAATCAGCTTATTTTCACTACTTTAAAGATCACTCCCCTATTGATCACACTACTTTTTTCCGCACTCCGTTTTTGTGTAAGGTATTTTTTTTCTAGATCCTCAAAGAAATAATTTTCTTTCCCTCCCTCCCCCCTCCCCCTCCCCGAGTGTACAGCAATTGTACAGCTCGTCGTCGCCCCAGATGATTCGATGACTGCCGTTATCATGGCTCCGGGGATAGTACATGTTATTGTTATCAATTGCTTGCTGGCTATAAAAAAATTTGTTTGTAGCATTCTAAACGGACGTACTATGTTTCACATGATATTGCATATAATGCATACAGCACTTCATCCCTTTAATACAACGTGAGCGCGTGTACAGTAAAGGTGCCGTAGTTCGTGCAGGCCGCGGTACCGACTCTGCCGGCGGGTCAGTGCGACGCCTAGCGTCGCGGTGTGAGGTGTGTGATATGAGGCGTCCTGCGTACCGTGCCGCCGCGTGACTGATAACTTCACTATTCCACCGCGTGTGGCCGTCGAAACATAGCTTATTTTTTCGAAGTTATTAACCGGCTAAGTGTGCTTCTACTAATTAGAATCTATTTATTTTTTAATCAAAGTTAATTCCTTAATTTAATCAAATTTTAGGATGCGTCAAAGAACAGTCACTGAACATCATACTTAAGCCATGATCACTTTTTGATGTCTCATGGTTTGTCGTTGAAAACCATAATATTACGTAAGCGTTCTATCGCCCCCAATACAATCTCCCCGCGTAGACGTAAGCATAAGCAAATTCTCGTGTAATTTGAGTATCTTCAAGGTAATCGGGCCCCTGCGCAATGTACAAATATTTTTGACAATTGAATGCCATTATATTATTTTGTTAGAAAGAAAACCAGTCGAAACTTAACCTATAATATTTTTCTGATTATTATTTTTCTCCAC
>NW_025936366.1:0-257 GCF_000764305.2 Hyalella azteca | reverse complement strand
GTGTGTTGGTGATCGTGTGTTGGTGATCGTGTGTTGGTGATCGTGTGTTGGTGATCGTGTGTTGGTGATCGTGTGTTGATGATCGTGTGTTGGTGATCGCGTTAAGTTGAACGTTTGTGGCGATCGTATGTTCGTTCTTTTTTTCGATCGATAATTTATACTCGAAAAAAATTGACGTCAAATCGTGACAGGCCTAAAACATTTGAACCAAAATCTCCAAGTTCGATTAAAACGCGCAAAAATTTAAGAAATGCCTT
>NW_025936365.1:0-1671 GCF_000764305.2 Hyalella azteca | reverse complement strand
AGCTGCCGCTTTGGAAAGGGTTTGCCGCAATTTTTGCCCTCGTTACCCTCGTCATCCTCGTCGCTCACGTCGCCCTCGCACACACTTTCGTCACGCAGCTTCTTACCCTTGTAGAAAAAATCAGATATTACCTTTTGTTATCGATCTCTGTTCCTGTGAAAAAGATGAGGGGAAGGAAGTTCGACTTGGTTTCGAGGAGCACACTACCAAAAATTTCGAGGAAAACACTACCAAAAGTGCACGTAGTGGTCTCTGTACACGAAGTGACCTAGTTACACGTAGCAGCTTATGTGCACGTAGCGATTTAATTACATGTTGCGTAACGGCCTAAATACTTTCAGTAAACCAGATACACGCTTAGCGACCTAGGTACATGTAGCTGTCAATTTCTCGTTAAAAAAATAAGATTGGAGGGTTTATCATGAATCGCCGTCAGTGTTTGGCGGACAGAGATACAAACTTGTAACTATCTATCGTGGCCTGGGACTGATATGTCCCAAACAAACAAATAATAAGGATATGATATTACTGCCCCTGGTCACTTGAACGTGTTTTGTTAATTTAACGAAGGGCTTTAAACAAGGCGGGGATTATTAGTACTTTACTCACTCCCATTATATTGAATAAAGTTTTGTGCGAAGTTAAAAGTTGGGAGTGGTATAATTTGACTAGAAATTAAAAGCAGGATATGAGAGATCACAAGACTTTGGTGATAACCTAGCAAGAGAGTGTGTGCGTTTTTATCGTTCGAAACAGTGCGTGGGCAAAACACGCGCTCTGGGGACATTCCATTTGTCGCTAAGGTCACGGCATCCTCTGAGTTGGCTGAAGTATGCGCGATGGCTGCGCATATAAGCAACAAAACNGAAGTCGTCTCACACGTCAGCACGGTCTGCAGCTCCTAAGCCATGAACGTGGGCCAGCTGTTCGGGATTTTTTAGGAATAACGGGCGCTACGAAAAACGATTCTTCGATGCAAATACGACCCCTGCATAAGAGCATCAACGCCTCCCAACACCTAGAAGAAACGGGCGCTTCGAAAAACGGTTTTTCGATACAACTACGACCCCTGCATAAAAGCATCTACACCCTATTCAACATTGTACGAGTAGGTAGCGGTGTACTCGTGGAATACAGCAGAATCCAAATCCAAATCGCTCTCTCACCTTGAACAAGACTTTGTGTCTCAGCACGGCTTGGGAACCACAGCAGAACCCAACCGCTGGGGCTCGGGGAATACTACAGAACCCAGACGCGTAGGCTCGGGGACTACTAAAGAACCCAGACTCTGAGGCTGAGAGACTACTACTGAACCCAGATGCTGAGGCTCGGGGACTACGAAAGAACACAGACTCTGAGGCTTAGGGACTACTACAGAACCCAAACCCTGACGCTCGGGGACTAGAACAAAACCCAGATGCTTAGGCGCCGGGACTACAACAGAATCCAGACCCCAGTGACTCACTCACCTTGAGCAAGATTTTGTGCCTCAGGTGATGAGGTGACAGTTCGATTGCAGAGACCTCCTCGTTAGGCCGATACAGCAAGGGCCCGAGGACCGTCTCTAGGATATCGGCCATAACTCTCTGCTGGGAAAGGCTGCAGTACGTTTCCAAGTGCACGATGACTGGGTACCTGGGGAACGAGTGGGACTGTTAGAACAAGGGTAAC
>NW_025936364.1:0-862 GCF_000764305.2 Hyalella azteca | reverse complement strand
AACGACCGCGTCTTCAGGCAGGTTGTCAACGAGCATTTCACATGCATTTTGACGGGCAACAAAATCGCGTTCAGTTAATTCTTGCACAACAGCAAGTTTATTTAAGAAACAAACGTGGGAACTTTCCCCTTCAGATGCGCCCTCTCTCGCCCCTCTACCCGCAAAACTCGCCGCGCAGGAATTTTTTCATAAACGTAAGTTCTTCTGGCGCACCCTGTACATGTCTTCTATCTGAAATTCCCTTTGATGTTTGCCAAGAAGAGTTTCAGCTGTCAGTGGCACCCATGGAAAATGTTTATTGAAATACTTCAATAAACGTGCAACTGATGCACCAGATGGGGTTTTTTCGTCCTGTATGTATTTTTTCGTCACATGACAAATTTTCATCATTCACTGCCTCTTGAAAGCTGCAATCAGTTTCAGAAACACTACTTACACTTGAGTCACCATCACTTAACGATTGATTCTGGCTTGTGCTGCTGTTGTGTCCATCTATTGATGAACCTGAGGTAGTTCTTCCACTAACACTTTGAATTTCAACATCGGGATTTTCTAGTTGGATATAAGTATTAAAATCACTTGTTTGCTTGAATCGCAAGTTAACCAGGAATTTAAAGGCAAAGAAAATACCACAAAAATTCATCATATCTTTATAAGAGAAAACGTTTCGGAGTCCAGCTCCATCGTCAGTTCAGAATCTGTAGGTATCTTGTATGATCTGCCCAAAATTCATAAACCAGATTTCAATGTGAAATTTCAATTCCGCTCAATTTTTGCTGCTTATAATACCCCTAGTTTCAAACTTGCAAAATTTTTGGTTCCGCTTTTGAACTGTCTTACGACAAACCAATATACTGTGGAT
>NW_025936363.1:31394-52134 GCF_000764305.2 Hyalella azteca | reverse complement strand
GAAAGATTGAGCGCATTTGTGTGCAACTAAAGTCTCCTGCATTCCCAACAAACCATAATTTGTTATTGGATAACTTATGGGATCTTCCTTTCAATATTGTACACAAAGACACGCTCACAAACAAAAGTTGCAACGTTCCTGCCAAGACAATAATAATAAGGTAATGATAATAGTAATAATAATGATAACAGAAATACCAAAATGGTAACATCAAGAGATATTCAAGGACGCTGATATTACCACGACTAAGGTTATTGGAAGTAACTCAACACTATTATATTTTGGTAGAGATAAAAGAATAGGTTGGTAGAGTATAACATAAAGGGAATATTGAGATATCTTCTGGCCCGTTATCTATCGAATTGGAACTGTGGAATTCTCTGGCGATTAAAAGCTAGATCAATTTAATGAACGATTAATTGCTTCTGAATGAGTCTTAATGGTTAGCAGATTAAAGCTGATAATGTGATACCAAACACGCAATCGAGATTTCTTTGCGTGGATATATTATGTAATCCGGCATATGATATATAATCTATATATCTATGAAATAATAATATAGAAAAACAGGACAAATAAGGGGCATAGTATACAGAAACGTAGCAACTCTAGAGTTGATGCTCTATAAAAATGGCCTTTATCCAACGGGCATGCATGAATTAATGTATACTTACACATTCATACCTTGATCCGCACGAACGAAGGGATTCGTTATTATTTTGTCTCTTTTATTGTTTATTTATTTTGAATGTTGAACCGACTACAATTCTTACACGATATTTTTAACGGAGCTGTCGCACATATATATTTCTGTCTCTGCAATTAGCCGGAGTTTTCTTTTTAATAGAGTCGATCATTTGATAAAGATCAATTGAAGCTACTGTTTTTGTACATTTTATTAGATATATTTAGATACATTTGCAGACATCTATATCAATCGAAGTGTCCTCATTAATTATCTTAAATAATGTTATGCAATGACGCATTTTAATTGACCCTAATTAGGGCAGTATTTTATATCGATATCAACCGTTGCAAATGCCTTAGCGTTTCGCCTTTTACATCGTAAAATTTTCATTATATTGTTGTTATGAAACAACTAAGAAGATAAAAACGGCGGAATAATTCTTTTCTTTTAATAATACATAAACAAAGTTAGAAGATAATACGACCGAATTAAATCAATTTTCAAAAAATTTGTCAAAAAAGTTAATCAAATGAACACTAATAAATCACCATTTATACGAGAAGCTCATTAACTCAAGAGAAACACACATCCGCCTTTGTTTCAATGGAAAGAAATATGGCGGCACAAATTGAAATTGCAAGAAATTTCGGTGGAAAGAAATAAATGGAAATATTTCCGCAATATCGTGACACTGACACACATTCATAAATGCCTCGTTTAAATTCAACAATATTCTCCGGTCGGGTTCATGCAATTATTTCTATTGTTCGTCAACATGGAGCAGTTCCGAAATTTTGTTATGTGCTGTAACGTAAAAATAAACAATATATTCCAGCTGGCCGGCTGCAGTAGCGCAAAAGCAACATTCAAGACAATTTGGCAGGATAGCTTTGCTATATTTTAAAATTTTAAATAAAGCTTTTAACTTACAAGAAAAGTTGGATGATTATTAGTGATCTGTCTGCAGAGCTTGTCGGGCTTTCATAAGATTTTGTCTGGTCAAAAAATATTCTTGGAAGTTATGTAGTTTAAACAATAAGAACGAGTTGAAGCCAGATCAATAAACTTTCGGTAAAAGACATAAGATTCAGGGTTCTGCACAATTTTACATCATCATTTTATAATTAATGTTTAACAAAAGGCAGGAAAGTCGAATATATTAGTGTGGGGGACATATGGTTGGTCCAAATAGTGGATGTCACATTTAGAGGAACAATTCTCACCCTTGACTGTCTATACCGGATAATTCCTATCCGCCGAGCTCTACTTTTGCACGATTTTATTCATTAAAATTTACGTTAAGTGTCCTGGCTAAGATTTGAACGGCCATCTCATCTCCAGGCAGCGACAGTAAGGAAAAATAGTTTTCATTCTTGTTTGTTTCCTTATTATTCTTGTAAAACTGCGGGACAAAATTCCGCACATCAGAACAAAGGAAAAATGCAAATCAAGGAATTGACCATGTACATATATACACAAGTATTTATCAAACCAATATCTCAGTATCGCACAACTTAAATATCTCTTTAGTCTCCGACTAAAATAAATATGAACGCGGCAACATATGCAGATCACTTTTAAATAATCAGTAGCCGCGGGCTTCACGCTGGCATATCATCAGTGGGTCTATTATCAGTTGACTAAGGCTGGACCATCATCAGGATCTTGTAGTTTAAATTATCCGCCACTTCTTGAATTGCACGTATACTGTTTTGTTAATATTTATTTAGGTATGTTCATTACCAGTAGTTTCAAACCATATCTATGCTATAATTTTTTCATCTTATGACATTTCCTGGCTTTTGGTTCATTTCCCTGAATTTGGCCTCAACTTCATGTAAAATTATTTAAATATTTCGAGTGCTGGAAATATTTTGTGACCCTAACAGTATTGTAAATTGTTTGTCATCCTCGTACGGTAGCTCGCGGGCAAAAACCCGGATGAATTGTAAGTGTAGCTTATTTTTCGTGCTACACAGGTACAAATATTAGAATAGCATTTCTATATCCAGTGAAAATTGCGCAACATTGGAGACGACGTTCTTTACCCCCGTAGAAATAAGTAAAAACATGAAGACAGAAGTACGGGACCCCATAGGGATTTCCGTGACTGCATTCCCTCTGAAAAACTCAGGCCATAAAGTTGTCGGGCAATTGCTACAGGGAAATCACCTGATGGAAGATTTCTGTTCCCTTTGATGGCTTTGTCAGAATGCCGGCAAAAGCGTCGTGTTAAAGTTAAGAATAGAGAAGCTTTTGACGTAATAGGATTTGTAGTGACGCCTGGTCAAGCGCTATTTCCGGAAGCATCCGAATTCGGGTAAATCTTTCCAGATGCCTTCAACCTACGAACACAATATTAAAAATGTTGAGGCAACAGATACATACGAATACATAAATGAAAGCGGAAATAGTTGCAATAGAATGTACAAAAATGATAGAACGACTATGTATTATATTCGTTAACATACGTGCTTAATGATATTTCTACAATCAAACACATGAAAAACATTTTACATCAAGCAATTCCGAGCCCGAATAGTAAAAAAAATTCATCGTCGCAAAGATCGGACTTTTCAACGTTATTGATTTCAAGCCGTCATCAGAGTGGAGTTATTTAATGATCACTATACACCTGATCAATGTCACCATTAGCTCTAATATTCCCCTTAATGACCTCAGCTACACTCATGTCTACTCAAGTGCTACGCGCAGTCTTTATTTGCTGCAAGCCCAAGACTTGAAAAATGAAGTCTTGCGACCAGTTTTGTAGGCACATATGAATGGAAGGTCCTGCTGATAACGAGAGCATTGCAGCTTCAAACGGTTTTCAAAGTAGCTATTTTTCAACGAATAATGTCTGCCAATAAGCCCTTTTTCGTCTGACGCTGCACCTGCAATATGTCACCTTTTAATGGTTCATGAGTCACCAATTAAATGTAGCCTGAAAAACATTAATCTATTTTATGGTGCAGCATGTCGAACTCCAGAGGAATGACTTTGATTATCTGTGAGGAAATCGATCGACAATTGACCTTCCGTATCAAAGCATGTAATTCTTTGATGTGACTTCGATCCTGGTTCCTTGTCGTAAGGTTACAAAAATTAAAAAGTTGGCAAGGTTTAACATCGAATTTTTTTCCATTTTTATTTTCGATTTCTTGAGCATATACTCGCTCGTATTGTTGTCATCAGACAAGTTGCTATCACTCATATCCATGAAATAATCTGCTTAATATTAGTTGCAAGACTTTAAATAATAGTCTTCTCGAAACACGAGATCAAGAATAGTCTAATAGGAACACAGAACAATTAAAAAATTTTAATATATCTATCAATTGTATTGTTGCCATCGGACAAGTTACATTCACTCATATCCATCAAATTTTCTGCTTAACATTCTGCAAGACTTTAAATAATAGTCTTCTCGAAACACGAGATCAAGAATAGTCTAATAGGAACACAGAACAATTAAAAAATTTTAATATATCTATCAAGAGTAATATAAGATAGAGAAAACATTCTAATTTACTGGCTCATACAATCAAAAAAATTGATTGGTCATATTGTTCAAATAGTTACTGTTAAGTTTTAAGTTCTTCAAACTTAAAGTACTTATACTTCGTCAAATATATTGTCCGCCTGGCGCGCGTGTGTAATGCACAGCATAGCTATAGTCGATTTTAATTAAGGGTTATGATTCAGTTCGATGCTGGCTCTCTACTTACCTGGTTGAAGGAAATATTTGGTACGTATTTTAATTAGGAATCATGCACTGAATATTTACCTGCGATTTTGAGATCAATGTTTTCAGTCGAAATAAAGTGTTTTACTTAGCTTAGTTACCACATGTGCAATACTAATTTTTACTAATGTTCCTCATTGTTTTCTTTGTTTCGCAGAAACCGATTTAAATAAGAAAGTACGAAAAGTCGCGTTTTTCAAATCCTTCGTAACGAAGAAGATGCTACAGTCACGTACTTCCTTACTAACAATACGAGCAGAGAGCGGCTTTTGCACTGCCATGCCCTATTATCAGTTCAAACTATTTCAGGATTACCCAGTTTGTTATTAAAAATGCTCATTGTTATTTTGACAAAGTCAGGCTCATTTCACTTCGAGTAGATTTCCGTCTTGATGAACTCTTCCTTATATAATTCTAACAGTAATAATAGTAAATTCAATTGATTTAGACACTAAATCTATTAGCTCATATACGCAAATAAAACGTTACAATACACAAAATTGACATAGAGGGGACGGGTTCGAGCCCGCATCTGAGTGTAAAATTTCTGGTGTGTTCACACAAAACGGCATGCAAAACATGGTCTAAATTTCAGCGCTGACACCACAATATTATATTATTTTATAATTATGTTAATAATATATGCTCACTATGGATTTAAAGAGATATTTAAACCAATATCTAGTAAATTGAAATTTTTTCTATCCTGTATTTCGCGACCTTAAAGGATTATTGTAACCTGTATAGCGTGAAAATGTGATAATGGTAAATGAAATAGTTATTTTATCCAGTGCTGTGTTAATTTGCAAGAGATACCTGGACCCGTATTGTGAGAATCTAAAATGTAACATCAAAAATAGTAATCAATGTAACGACTACTGCATTTGGTATATTGGAGCATTCGTCAAACATATTCCCAGAGGGCAGAAGCTTCGTATAGATTGCGGTAATTTTTGCTCATGTTTGGATGCCATTATTCAAAAGGACCATCAAGCTAATTGCTGCAGTTTACCAAGCCAAATTTTGCCCCGCGAACACACGACCAAATTAGGTAAGCATGACGTAAACGAACATGCTGCCTGCATCGAATTTTTGAGCCACTCCATTACGATAGCAGTGGAAGCGAGTGCCTGCTTTTCAATTATGAAAGCCTCTTAATGGCGATGCAGGTAAGTCCGGGTCACAAAGCTACTAGTTTCTAAACAAATATTGGAAAAGGAATTGAAATTGACGGTATGTTAATAAGGTAATTATATCTGTCATTCAAGCCTAAGATATTCATAAAAAATTAAGTCAGTTCATAACGAAATGACGCCAAAATGCGTTCCATTCACAGTGGTATATATTTTTATTATTTTGAGACGCGAAGTCCATGAAATCAGACCGTATTTTACAGATAACTCTAATGAATGAGCAATCTGCAAATTATACATTATCACGCTGCACATCACGTCACGCTACACATCACACCACAAACTACACATCAGATCATACGCTACACATCATGTCACACAGTACACATCATGCCACACACTACACATCACGCTACACACTGCACATCACACATTACGTCACACGCCCCACATCAAGCCACACACTACACATCACGTCACACACTACACATCGCGACACAAACTACACATCAGATCATACGCTACACATCATGTCACACAGTACACATCATGCCACACACTACACATCACGTCGCACGCCACACACAACATATTATGCCACACTACACATTGTGCCACACACTATACATCACGCCACACACTCCTCATTATGTCACACAGAGCACATCACGCCACTATACACAGAAGGCTAGCACATCGTTAAGCGTTACGACCGCTGCGTGAGCCGAGAAAAAATGGGCGCAATTTTCAAATGAAAATTGTGGCGCGGCTATAGAGGCAAGTTGCCACCTTCCTAGAGGAGGTATTTTCTTCGGAAATGAGGCGGCAAGTAGAGGATTACTGGCCTCGAGAATTGTCTACGCATTCTATTCAATCAAGAACCAACTATACGTCGAATTTAGTTTTTGTACTGAGTTTACTTTCCATATTTCTGCAAAACATCCACCATAATTTCTTCAAAGTGTTGTGGATATGATGCATCTACCCCTATCTTATTTTTGAAAAGATCCATCCATAGCGATTACAACCAACTCAGAGGCAACAAAAAATTCACCCTAAATCCGTAAGGCTCGCTTGTAATTGGGACCAAGCGTTAACTGCAGGCAATGCGTCCTGCTGCCGACCATTCCGACAGCCGACCATGAGTCTTGACTGCCGACCAAAGGTCCCGACTGCCGACCATTCCGACAGCCGACCATGAGTCTTGACTGTAAACGTCCCGACAGCCAACCAAACGTCCCAACTGCCGACCAAACGTCCCGACAGCTAACCAAACGTCCCAACTGCCGACCAAACGTCCCGACAGCTAACCAAACGTCCCAACTGCCGACCAAACGTCCCGACAGCTAACCAAACGTCCAAACTGCCGACCAAACGTCCCGACAGCCAACGAAACGTCCCAACTTCTGACCAAATTTCCCCCTGCAGTGATAATGGAAGGGGCGCCAGAGCACGGACGTGAGTGAAGGGTCGTGTCGCAGACGTCCGGCCGATAACGAACTCTGATACGGGCGAAGCGCGTATCAGAGATACGAAGAAGTGAAATGTTCATGCTGCACTGTGGCGGAATTTTATAAATAATCATACTGCGTAAAATATCGTTCTAATATAATAAAAGTTGACAATGTATGAAAAGAAATTATTGACATGATATTGGAAAAGTGACATTTCTTCCACTTCAATAAAAATTGTCCTGGGTATCTAGTTTTCACGAAGAAATGAGTACTAGTAAATTTGTATATTTCCAGATGAATTATTTAACAATATTAACAATTTGAGTACAGAAAAGAAGGATGAATTATGTTACGGAAAGTTGCATTCGGCAGCCTCCCTTACCATAAATTCACCATGAGACTGGACAGCACCGCACAACAATTGAATATATCATGAATAATGTATACATAAGATGAATAATTGAAGTTGTACACAGCGGAGTTGGCCAGTATGACAGTTTATCAATTATTGGAAAGAAGTCACAGTTAATATTAATGATGGAAGCTAGGCGTTCATTAATCATGTTTAATGAATCGTGCAGGAATTATTGTATTATTGAATAATAACTTGTATTATATAGCTGGTAATATTTAACAGGCTATACATAACTAGTGAAATTAAACAAGTAGAATATAAATTGTATAACTGGTGAAAAATAATTGGTTAACATTTAAAATTTCGTACTCGGTAAAAAAATTTAATGTGCTAGCCGCCGCTAACTTTTTCAACAACGAAAAACATATAATTAGTATATTTTTATTTTTTTTCCAAAAATATTAAAAATTATAAATTGTGATATTTATTCTAAATTGTGGAGAGAAGTAACATAAAAAATAAAATTGCATTCGATACTTTAATTTTTCCTAGCAAGGAGGAATGATTTAAATTAATTTAAGGGATGGCAAAACTGCAGCAATTTCTTTATCTGAAAGCTGACCAAAATAATGTGAAAAAATTCCATCATCACTCCTAGAAGCTAAAAGTTCCACAAATTTAAAGCTTAGAAAATAATTTGTAGATTTATATTAAACTATTAAACTCAATCTTATGTATTACTGTGAGTTAACTTCTGGTTAATGGCATCAGCGAACCATCATGAATTAAGTGGGATGATGTCTGCTGCAGCAACGTGAAATAGATTAATATTATTTAATATTTTTAATGCGTTGCGCTTCCGAACATTTCCCTAACGACTTAAATACTTAACTAGTTAGGAAATTACCGAATAAACCCTATATAACGAATTAAGTAATTGTCATTGCCCCTTGCAAGTTAATTTAGCTCACTGTGTCGGATTTCTGCCGTTCGAGTAAGCAGATTTCGAATTTGAATTTCAATGTATTCTGCAGCAATAATGTTAGAATATTCAACTAAAGGGCGAGATATCAAGTTGTAAAGCTCTTCAGATTTATAGTTACCTGCAGTAAGCCGATTACACCGGAAATGCGCATGATTTATTAATTAAACATGAATTTAAAATAAAATTCTGTACAAAATCTAGCATTAGCTTCAACTATAATTAGGCTGATGCAAACTGCCGCTCAACTTAAACAGAAACAGTATTTCCGGTAAATTATTTGATGAATTTAGGCTTATTTCAATATTGAAACAGGGTATCAGTAAAAACGAATATTTAAATAAAAAGTATAAGTTTAGACGGAATTTTTAAGATGTTGCTGGGGGACTACTTCATAATCACTTTAACTCGATACGGCCGTGAAAGGTTCAGTTAAGATAGAACACTGAGTATTCACACTGTATTTATTAAAACAAATCTGTACACTAGCGTTGTGCCCTTGTAGTCCTTACCAGCTAAAGTCTAAAACATGAATGAATAAAATCCTGAAAGTTTGGAAAACCTAAACTGCGGAAATGAAAAGCCTAAATGAAAATGGAAAACTGCTGCCACGAAACAATTATAAATTTATTCTATTCCCTAACAATGTCTAATTCGGATAATAGTTTCACTGCTTGAATGCTGGAAATTCGAATTGCAATTGTTGCAAACGGCTGTTGAGAAATGTTTCAAGTGAGGTCTTCTAGTAAGAGTTTAGAATATTCAAAGTTTATCAAAATAATTTTTCAGCTATTTCTCCTTCCAGAGTATTGCAAGGTTGCTAGATTTCCAGGTACAACGCAACTAAATATTTCTTCATGCAGCGATAGTTCAAATAAAACTTTTTTATCAATGTTATACGTGTTGCTGTTCTCAGTTTTACCTATGAAATTTCCCGATTATTTTTGTTGCAACCACCACGCCTCTTGTCTCATAAAAACAGGAAAGCTTTTACTCGATTGCTGCCCCGGCGCTCACAGCGATGCAAATGTGGTCCGCAGAATCTTTAATCGCCCTCCATATGTCACCAGGTGTCGGTAGGCTCTATTTCAATATTGCGGTCTTATACAGAAATAAGAACAATTATATTATAAAGCATAAAGAATTCATTTTAATAGTACGATGCAGATGTGGCACACAGAATCTTTAATCGCCCTCTATAAGTCACCAGGTGTCAGTAGGCTCTATTTCAATATTGCAGTCTTTAACAGAAACAAGAACAATTATATTATAAAGTATAAAGAATTCATTTTGATAGTACGATGCAAGTGTGGCTCCCAGAATCTTTAATCGCCCTCCATATGTCACCAGGTGTTGGACGGCTCTTTTTCAATATTGCCGTCATATACAGAAATAAGAACAAGTAGGTAAATAACAATTAAAACAAGTAGGTAAAGTACAATTAAAGTATTAAAACAAGTAGGTAAAAAATTAAAACAAGTAGGTAAATAACAATTAAAGAAGATGATGATTGTTTGAACGCCCCAAAAGGAGTAAATGATTTGAATTTATAAGAAAACGGAAATCATTAAAAATCATTAAAAATTTAACCAGGCTGAATTGAACAAAGGATTCGGCGTTCTATTTCAACATACGTCATTCGAAGCAAATGCAATTTCCGACTTTGTTCGCCAGAAACTAAACAGTTACATAAATTTTGAATAGTCATCTTGTTGCATATAAAAATTTCGTTTCATTTTTCTGGAGAAGTTAAATTATATGTTTTAGTCGTGAAAAATCACTGAAGTATTACAGAGATAAGCATAAGCGAACACGCAAATTTATCATTTTGAAATAAAAACCGAAGATAAATTATGAACTTTTCGTATTTTCTTTACAATATTTTTAGCACTCATATAACTTTTCTGATTTTTGCAAGGCGGTTCTGCATACATGGACTCAAACATGAGCTTGTCTGCGAGAATTAACAAGCAGAGGCGGCCGCCAAAGCTGGAATTTAGCGTCACGAAACAACAACAAAATTACTAGTCTGTCAGTTTGTGTTTGAGAACATTATTCCTTATGGACGGCGATGATAAAATAATGCATATTAATATGATAAAAGATTAAAAATCACGTAACCTGAGTCGAGAGAATAAAGCAACAATATCATTCACGAGGCAGCAATAATCAGAAATACAGGCATGGAGTTCTGTGATAACGTGGTTTGTACATGCAGAGAAAGAACTGGAATACTTTGATTGTCGTACGTTATTAATTATGAAAATTGCATTCAGCAAAAATAATACGTATTTTAAAACAATGAAGTCACTTTCAACTAGAATTTATGAACAACTAAAGAAATGTCAACAAATCTAGAATGTGAAATACAAAGATTCAACAGTGTGATAATAAGTTATTATCACACATAATGTTTATTTTCATGGATTCAAGTAATAGTATATATATTACCACATAGATACCCCGTCAATGAAAAAAATTCAGACGAATTAAAACTGCTTTACATTATTAAAAACTTCATTAGTCAACTGCCCAATCTCTTGAGTCAGAATCTAGTAATTGCCATCAGGAACCCCAAACGTACAAGTTTAAAAATACGTTGCGAAGGTATAACTTTGCGTTAGGCGAGGATAATCCAAAAGCAACGTCAACTAGTAAAAGCTAACTCGGTTGTAGCAAAATCTTCAGAGCTGCTAAGCCACCAAGAAACTGCTGCAGAAAAGTACAAAAATTCGGAGGCCCCTTAACGAAAAAATTCCATCGCCTCGATCCATTTTACGCTTGGGTGAGAAGCAGAATCACTCGAAGCTCGAGGATTGCGGTAAACCTGACAGTTAAAAAAATCACTGGGTAATACTGTCTAAATATTGACACTTTCTTGCTCACAACACAAACAAACTGCCGTCGTAGCACTGATACGTCCGTTTGTCGGGTCAAACTGGGTCAGAATGACCCAGACTATTGAAAAATTACATCACTATTTGTGCTAAATCTCACTCATTTCTGCGAGTGGTCTTGGTTACCAAGACGCTTCGCAAACTATTCACGAGAAGAAATAATCAGCAAGCAGCATACCACCAGTTCCATGAGCTTGGCAGTTGCTGCTGCTTGCTGACATGTCTGCCGTTCTGCCAAAAATTTGGGACTTTCCACCGGCGATCAGGCGCGAGACAGGCAGGCGATCGTGAGCGCGGAGAAGGCGAACGGCCGTCTCGCTCATAAGTAGTCTGGCTCACGTTGATATTAATTGCTGAGCTCGACAATTATGGGTCTGTGAAATGAAGCACGTACAACTGTTTTTTATAATAAGTGTCACTGCCTGCGAGTACGTTGACTGTGTCGCATCTAGTACTGCACCTACCAATGGAAAGGGAATGAATACATTTTTCAACTTGACTAAATTTTCTGGAATTAGTTATTAGGTTAGATTGAGACAGGTTACTTATATGTTCGGTTATATTAATATATATTATGTTGTTATACGGTTTGGCCAATTGGGTTAGGTTGCGGTAGATTAAAATGAGTTTGGTCGTGATGGGCTAGGTTTGGTTAGATTAGATTGGGTTTGATCGTGTTGGACTATGAATTGTAATTGAAAACATATTCATACAAACTACCATGATACAAAAGTCGCATTTTTCCTGGGTTAAATAGGTAATAAAGATGGATGAGTGAGGTTTGCTAGGATAGGATGAGAATTAGATTGAATTCGGTGAAAATTTATTAGTTCGAATAAGGTTGCGTTAGGCTAATAGAAAAAAGCCAAAAATCAAATACCTTCGCCAGTTTATTGAAAATGCAAATACTTTCGAAAAAAACTTATATGAAAATAGAATAACATCTAAAACGCTTGCCAAAATCAAGTGATTTTTAGAAATTATTCAGTGATGTCACATACCTCAGGATACCATCAAACCAGAAAAAGATACAATGGAAAAAAATCGATACAAAATTAAACTAAAATCACAGAAAATCCTTTTCCTCGCAATATCATCAGACCTTTATTGTTCAGATGAGGCTCCAGCGCATTTTTTTCTCATCAACACTGCTCCTTTCATCAAGAAAATCCCTCGGATGTATTCGCAATATCAATTTAATGAATTAATCGCCGATGAATCGCAGCAGGTGTGAAATACGTATTAAAAGCGCACAACTTATTTTATCACATTTCCCTGGCGTCAAACGGACTTTTTTGCCCTAAAAAATACCGATTATCAAGTTAAGAGAACTGGATTTAATGCTGATTGATTGGTTATGACGATAGCGACGTGCGAATATTCAATTAACTCCAGATTAAAAATTGTCAGCGCGCGGCCCTGTGGGACAGAATGACGAGCTGTTATTATGATGAGACAAAGTACAGTGATAATGGCGTGAATTGTTATAGGGTTACAATGATGATGCAGAAATTTTCATGGTATCAAATTAAGGATGACACTACGGACTCGATAAAACGCAAGATTGTTATTGAATTGCATAATTAACAATACTCTTCGCATGATGCAACACCGCATTGTGGTCGATTTAAATTAAAAATTATTTTCCTGATGAAGTTAAACACCGCATATATAATATTGTACACCCAATTTATAAAATTGTACACCACATTTATAAAATTGTACCTACAACACATTTATAATATTGTACACCGCATTTATAAAATTGTAAACCGTATTTATAAAATTGTACACCACATTTATAATATTTTAAACTTACAGGTTCATTTAAAAATGGATGACAAATGCTTTAAAATGGATCGACCGCCCCACCAATTACAAATATTAACAATGAAATTTGCGGTAAGATTCCCCGTCAACCAAGCAACGTGTGCAGTGACCGCATCCACCCAATTAGAGGTCAGACAAATATGCTATTTAATATAAAATATTTGTATACTTTAAAGACAAAATAATACAATGTAATATAATATAATATAATATAATATAATATAATCTTCTTTAGTTAAATATAGCAAAGTCATCTATCGAGTTTGCTCAATTATGAAGGTTACTCAGGTTTC
Source organism: Hyalella azteca (assembly GCF_000764305.2). Classification (NCBI taxonomy): domain Eukaryota; kingdom Metazoa; phylum Arthropoda; class Malacostraca; order Amphipoda; family Hyalellidae; genus Hyalella; species Hyalella azteca. Next base: position 38,757 of record NW_025936363.1, on the reverse strand, counting down.
TGCTCAGTCTTTTTGCAATAAATTAATTAGCTCCAAGTTAATTTCAGGTAGAGACATAAGCAACGAGAAGCTTTGATCGCGACTGAAGATGTGTTCCAGTCAATACGACTACAGTCATTAATTAACTATCGTTATAAAATTAATTACTTTCGTGTATAAACCTGTTTGAAACCCGTGCTTACCAAGAATTTAAAGAAAAGATTTTTGAACAAAAATATTAAATATATTTCAAAGTTAATGAGAAGCAAGTGGTATAATATATTTAAAAATGTATATATCTCCTCAATGGCGAAAAGAATTAAATCAAAAGGAGCTTATAATACTTTCTAAGTACCATAATAATTAATATATATTAAACTACCGAGCAAGCCTCAAGATCAGCGGTCTGGAAAGCCCTTCAAATCAACATGCAAAGCTTCCTTGCCTTTTGATCCTTAAGTCCTGGTAGGAATAGCATTACATGAACGGAGTGAGGGCTCAAAAATTCTGGCATTGAACTACACACAGTGATCAACTCTCGAGCTCTCAAGTGCTAACTAATATGACAAGAGTTCTTTTTTCAGTACTTCTGTCAAAGCACAAGTCCTTGAATCACGACACGTGTATCGCATTACAGCGCCACGATCGATTAAGTCCCGACCTCTCAATTCCTAGATTTACGACACGTGCATCGTATTATGTACCGTAGTCCAAGTTACAAGCTATAATATCCTTGAAATTTCGACTTGGATGTCTGATAACAGAACTACGATCAAGTCATGAGGTAAAAATTTCTTATCATGCGACCCGGCATCAAATTACGAGTTCCCAAGTACAAAATTAAGCACTAAACTTACGACAAGTTCGTCGTATTATAGCACAACAATGTCACGAGTTTTCAAGGTCAAAACTTACGACACTTCCATCGTATTATATCACTGAAATCAAGTTACGAGTTTTCAAGGACTTCAAGGACTTACGACACGTGAAAGGTATTACAGCAGCCCGATCAAGTCCCGGGCTCTCAATCTTTTAATTTACGACCCGAACATGGGATTACGTCACTGCGATCAAGTCATGAGCTCTCAAGTCGTTAACTTACGGCACTAATGAGAACAAATTCGGTGGCAGTGCTGCTGCTGTCGCAGCATTCGTGGCTGCAATCTCCCAAAAAGCTTCAGCATCGACCGACAGCTTTGGGGACATGAAACTTTTCTTATTCTTCGTTGGTCAAATGTGAGACTCCCGAGGAAAGAAATAAATTGGCGTGAATGGTCACTCCAAGTCCAAGAAAAGGAGAGTATGGTTCAGATAGCTGGTCACTTAGGGCGATGCTGTGCAATTGAACGCGTAAACGAATATAGAAGTCAAGGACAGACTTAAAATCAAAGGATTGTCACGATACTAATATTGTTGAACCTGTACCAAGTTAAGGACAGACTTCAACTCAAAGTTCAAGTGAGGGTGATCAGCAGGGTGGTCTTTTGGCTGCTGCTAGTCGCACAAAACAATCTCAAGTGGTTGATCAAAATCAATCAAATTTACGTTTGCTATTTAATGTTAAATACAAATGTACTTTGAGTTACTTCAGAGCCCGGAATGTTTCCGTAACTATCCAATATTCTGCATTCAAGTATATTAGTTAAATATCAGTTTGATTCACTTCAGGTAAAAAACCAATGCAATATTTTAAGAATTATATTAATTGTAAGCCAATTATTTTAAGCAACGAAAAAATTTATTCAACGGCCAATTAATATTATGTCAATCAATTCTAAGCAGAGAGCAAATTCCCTTCATGCCGTGGAAGAAAAATTTCGATCTTACAGTTCACTGTTGCGTAACTCTTTGTTATATAAAATAATGCAAAATAGTATGTAGTAACTCATTACTACCCCACATTCTCCAATAAACATCACATCAAGAACATAAAATTTGCTCCTCGTATCCACCACATCAAGTCACCCAAGGCGCTTGATGTCTAACAGATCGAACTATTCATAACTTATTACAGAACCTGCCTGAACTTATGACCTCTCATGAGTTATTCACAACTCTCATTAATTATCGCAAACAAACATGTTGTTTTGCCTCACAATATTGTGCAACATTTCAGTCGACCTTCATCATTAATTAGGACGTTCACTTTTCGTTTGATGATACAGCAACTCGCCGGCCTTGATCTCTGAGTCGCTCAATATTCGCTTCATAATACTTTGAATCGCTGGCCTTGGTCATTAAGACGTTCAGTATTCGCCTCATATTACTGCGCCTCGCTGGCCTTGTTCATTAAGACGCCCAGTATTCGTCTCATATCACTGCGCCTCGCTGGCCTTGGTCATTAAGACGTTCAATATTCGTCTCATATTACTGCGCATCGCTGGCCTTGGTCATTAAGACGTTCAATATTCANTCCCTGTGGTTTCTCTATGTAATTCAAATATACGTTGTGGCCTATGAGACTTCGTTGATCAAGTCTGATTAATCCTCGTGCGCTAGGGCCCGCGGGCAGAGACCCAGTAACTTTGTATATGGAGCGTAGTTATCCGGCTACATCGTGTGCCGACCTTATGTAACGAGTGCTGACCTAGCTTCCCGACAGCCAACCAAACGTCCCGGCAGCAAAATAAACGTTCCAACTGCCGACCAAACGTCCCAGTTGCCTACTAAAGACCAAAGGCCCCGACAGCCAACCAAACATCCCAAACGTCCCGACAGCCAACCAAGCGTCCCGACAGCCAACCTAACATCCCAACTGCCGACCAAACGTCCCGACAGCCAACCAAACGTCCCAACTGCCGACCAAATTTCCCCCTGGCAAAACTGCAGCAATTTCTTTATCTGAAAGCTGACCAAAATAATTTGAAAAATCCCATCATCACTCCTAGAAGCTAAATGTTCAACAAATTTGAAGCTTAGAAAATAATTTTTATATTATATTAAACTATTAAGGCCGGGGAGCGTCTACCCTAAAATTTTGGATTTTGACTTTTCCGGTTTTCAGTCTCATCTTAAAGCTGACATTGTGACCTATCCAACGGTACCAAAACCATCTCTGTACGTTGATTTATGCGTTCACGACAGTTCATGAAAGGGAAGGGGGTGGGGGAGTTCTTCAACAAATATAATAGGAGGAAATCAGCTGCAGAGCACTTTAAATAGAGTGTCTGCTTCAGCTGCAGCTCAGTTACCCGCCTGGTGTCGTATGAGGAGGTGTGCATGTAGTCGTTCCTACCATCCTTGACTGGAATCAAGCTGCAGTAACGTTTAGTTTTGTATTCTTGCTACATTGAGTGCCTATTGCGATGCGCGCGGGAGTTTGTCCCGCTCTCCTGAACATTCACACTTATTGTCACGGCAAACCTATCTCCTCCTAGAGTTTTGAAGCTACAGCAATGAGACATATACCATTCAATTCGTAAATAAAATCTGTAGAAACCATCCGATCATTTTTTTCGATTTCGTTATAGCTTGGATTAAATTTTGCAAAAAGGGGGGCGGAGGGGGGAAAATTTGAAATTTTTGGAAAAATTTCGGAAAATCCCCCCCTCCTCCCGAACAACTTCGAAATTAGAAAAAAATGATCGGATGGATTTTATATATGATCGTTCCAAATCGAATGATACGTGTCTCGATGTTGTAGCACGATATTTGTAGGAGGAGATCGATTTTTTAAGTACCCCCTTTTTCGCCGTTTTTTATGAATTTCACGTTTTCTTTCATTTTTTTTCGAAAAATTTACACGAACATAAAGTTTTTAGATTTCTCTTTTACATAATTGTACCAAGTTTCAAAACGAAACGTTCGTAAATGAAAAAGTTTTCATAAGAGGGAGACGGTCCCCCTAAACACAATCTTATGTATTACAGTGAGTTAATTTCTGGTTAATGGGAGCGAACCACAATAAATTAAGTTGGATGATTTCTGCTGCAGCAAAGTGAAATAGATGAATCTTATTTAATTTTTAATGCGTTGCGTTTCTGAACATTTCCCTAACGAATTAAATACTTAACTCGGTAGGAAATTACCGAATGAACCATACATAACGAATTAAATAATTGTCATTGCCCGTGCAAGTTCATTTAGTTCACTTTGTCAGTTTTTTGCCGTTCGAGTCAGCAGATTTCGTATTTGAATTTCAATGAATTCTGCAGCAATAATTTTTGAGTATTCAGCTAAAGCGCGAGATATCAAGTTGTAATGCTCGACAGATTTATAGTTACCTGCAGTAAGCCGATTACACCAGAAATGCAGATGATTTATTTATTAATCATGAGTTTGAAATAAAGTTCTGTACAAAATCTAGCTTTAGCTTTAACTAGGCTGTTGCAAACTGCCGCTCAACTTAAATTAAACAGAAACATTATTTCCGATAAATTATATGATGAATGTAGGATTCATTATTGAAACAGGGTATCAATAAACACAAGTATTCAATTAAAAAGTACAAGTTCGACGGAATTGCGATGTTGTCCAACGGATAATAGTTTCATTGTTTGAATGCTGGATATCGAATTGTAATTGTTGCATACGGCTGTCGAGAAATGTTTCAAGTGAGCTCTTCTAGTATGAGTTTAGAATATTAAATGTATATAAAAATTATATCTTCAGCCATTTCTTCTTCCGGGGAATTGCAAGGTTGCTAGATTTTCAAGTGCAACCCAACTAAATGTTTTTTCATGCAGCGATAGTTCAAATAAAACTTTTTTTAGTAATGTTTAAATGTTTACGTGTTGCTGTTCTCAGTTTTACTTATGAAATTTCCCGATTATCTCTTGTCTCATAAAAACACGAAAGCTTTTACTCGATTGCTGCCCCGACGCTCACAGCGATGCAGATGTGGCTCACAGAATCTTTAATCGCCCTCCATATATCACCAGGTGTCGGTAGGCTCTATTTCAATACTGCATTCTTATATAGAAATAAGAGCAATCATATTATAAAGTGTAATGATTTCATTTTAATAGTACGATGCAGATGTGGCTCACAGAATCTTTAATCGCCCTCCATATGTCACCAGGTGTCGGTAGGCTCTATTTCAATATTGCAGTCGTTAACAGAAATAAGAACAATTATATTATAAAGTGTAATGATTTCATTTTAATAGTACGATGCAGATGTGGCTCACAGAATCTTTAATCGCCCTCCATATGTCACCAAGTGTCGGTAGGCTCTATTTCAATATTGTCGTCTTAAAGAGAAATAAGAAGAATTATATTATAAAGTATAAGGAATTAATTTTAATTGTACGTAATAACCATTGAAGAAGATATTGATTATTTGAACGCCCCAAAAGGAGTAAATGATTTGAATTTATAATAAAACGGAAGCCATTAAAAATTCATCCATGCTAAAATGATTAGAGGATTTGGAGTACCATTTCGCTCAACATATGTCAAGAAGCTAAATCATAAGTTTTAGTCGTAAAAAATCACTGAAATATTACAGAGATAAGCATAAGCAAACTCGCAAATGAATCATTTTGAAATAACAACCGAAGATAAATTATAAACTGGAAATATAAACTATAAATAAATGGATTCGAACATGAGCTTGTCTAGCTGCGGGATTTAACAAGCCGAAGCGGCCGCGAGCTGGAATTAAGCGTCACGAAACAACAACAAAATTACTAGTCTGTCAGTTTGTGTTAGAAAACATTATTCCTTATGGACGGTGATGAGAAAATAATGCATATTGAAATAATAAAACATTAAAAATCATGTAACCTGAGTCGAGAGAATAAAGCAAAAATGCAATAAACAATAGACAATAAAGCAATAAAGCAAAAAATTCACGAGGCAGCAATAATAAGAAATACAGGCATGGCGTTCTGTGATAACGTGGTTTGTACATGCAAAGAAAGAGCTGGAATATATGTTGAATGTCGTACGTTATTAATTATGAAAATTGTATTCAGCGTAAATAATACGTATTTTAAAACAATGAAGTCACTTTCAACTAGAATTTATGAACAACTAAAGAAATGTCAACAAATCTAGAATGTGAAGTACGAAAATTCAACAATAACTTATTATCACACATAATGNAAAATACCGTGATACAAAAGTCGCATTTTCTGGGTTACATAGGTAATAAAGATGGATGAGTGAGGTTTGCTAGGATAGGATGGGAATTAGCTTGAATTAGGTTAAAATATATTAGTTCGAATGAGGTTGCGTTAGGCTAATAGAAAAAAATCAAATACCTTCGCCTGTTTATTGAAAATGCAAATATTTTCGAAAAACTTATATATGAGTAAAATAACATCCAAAACGCTCGCCAAAATCGAGTGATTTTTAGAAATCATTCAGTGATGTCACATTCCTCAGGATACCATCAAACCAGAAAAAAATACAATGGAGAAAAATCGATACAAAATTAAACTAAAATCACAGAAAATCCTTCTCCTCACAATATCATCAGATCTTCATTGTTCAGATGAGGCTCCAGCGCCTTTTTTTCTCATCAACACTGCTTCTTTCATCAAGAAAATCCCCCGGATGTAGCCGCAATATCCATTTAATGAATTAATCGCCTATGAATCGCAGCAGGTGTAAAATAAGTATTAAAAGCACACAACTTATTTTCTAACATTTCCCTGGCGTCAAAACGGACTTTTTTCCCTAAAAAATACCGATTATCAAGTTAAGAGAACTGGATTTAATGCTGATTGATTGGTTATGACGATAGCGATGCGCGAATATTCAATTAACTCCAGATTAAAAATTGGCAGCGCACGGCGCCTGTGGGACACGACTATATACGAGCCATGGTTGAATTAATACACGAGCCATGGTTGAATTATTATTAATTGTATTAATTAATTAATACAATTAATACAATTAATTAATACAAAAATTATTAATTAAATTAATAATTCAACCATGATACGAGCGGTCAATATGATAAGGCAAAGTACAGTGATAATGCCGTGAATTTTTACAGGGTTACATTGATGATGCAGAAATTTTCATGGAATCACATTACTAATGATACTACGTACACGATAAAACCCAAGATTGTTATTGAATTGCTTAATTAACGATACTCCTTGCACGAAACAACACCGCATTGGAGTCGATTTAAATTAAAAATAATTTTCCTGACGTAGTTAAACACTGCATTTATAATATTGTACTACGCAGTTATATCCATATACACCACATTTTTAACATTGTTCAGCACATTTATAAGTGACCGCATCTGCCCAGTTAGCGGTCAAACAATCATGCTATTTAATATAAAAACTATTTATTTACATTAAAGACAAAATATTACAGTATAATGTAATATAATATAATATAATATAATATAATATAATATAATATAATATGATATAATATAATATAATATAATATAATATAATATAATATAATATAATATA
>NW_025936363.1:0-31062 GCF_000764305.2 Hyalella azteca | reverse complement strand
TGTTGAACCTGTACCAAGTTAAGGACAGACTTCAACTCAAAGGATTATCACGCTCCTAATATTGTTGAACCTGTACCAAGTTAAGGATAGACTTCAACTCTAAGGATTATCACGCTCCTAATATTGTTGAACCTGTATCAAGTTAAGGACAGACTTCAACTCAAAGGATTATCACGCTCCTAATATTGTTGAACCTGTATCAAGTTAAGGATAGACTTCAACTCAAAGGATTATCACGCTACTAATATTGTTGAACCTGTATCAAGTTAAGGACAGACTTCAACTCAAAGTTCAAGTGAGGGTGATCAGCAGGGTGGTCTTTTGGCTGCTGCTAGTCGCACCAAAACAATCTCGAGTCGTTGATCAAAATCAATCAAATTTACGTTTGCTATTTAATGTTAAAACAAATGTACTTTGAGTTACATCAGAGCCTGGAATGTTTCCGTAACTATTGAATATTCTGCATTCAAGTATATTATTTTGTTATCAGATATCTGGTTCCCTTTATATTAGTTAAATATCAGTTTGTTTCACTTTAAGTAAAGAGCCAATACAATATATTAAAAATAATATTAATTGTAAGCCAATTATTTTAAGCAACGAACAAATTTATTCAACTGCCAATTAATATTCTGTCAATCAATTATAAGCAGAGAGCAAATTCCCTTCACGCCGCGGAAGAAAAATTTTAATCTTGCAGTTTACTGTTTCGTAACTCAATATTATACAAAATAATACAAAAGAATATGAAGTAATTCATTCCTACCTCACATTCTCTCATAAACATCACATCAAGAACATCACATTTGCTGATCGTATTCACCACATCAAGTTACCCAAGGTCGCTTGATGTCTAACAGATCGAACTATTCATAACTTATTACAGAACCTGCCTGAACTTATGACCTCTCATAAGTTATTCACAACTCTCATTAATTATCGCGAACAAACAGGTTGTTTTGCCTCACAATATTGCTACATTTCAGTCGACCTTCATCATTAATTAGGACGTTCACTTTTCGCTTGATGATACAGCGCCTCGCCGGCCTTGATCTCTGAGTCGCTCAATATTCGCTTAATATTACTTTGAATCGCTGGCCTTGTTCATTAAGACGTTCAGTATTCCCCTCATATTACTGCGCCTCGCCGGCCTTGATCTCTGAAACGCTCAATTTTCGCTTCATATTACTTCGAATTCGCTTCATATTACTGCGCCTCGCTGGCCTTGGTCATCAAGACGTTCAGTATTCGTCTCATATTACTGCGCCTCGCTGGCCTTGGTCATTAAGACGTTCAGTATTCGCCTAATATTACTGCGCCTTGCTAGCCTTGGTCATTAGGACGTTCGGTATTCGCCTCATATTACTGCGCCTTGCTAGCCTTGGTCATTAAGACGCTCAATATTCGCCTCATATTACTGCGCCTCGCTGGCCTTGGTCATTAGGACGTTCAGTATTCGCCTCATATTACTGCGCCTTGCTAGCCTTGGTCATTAGGACGTTCAGTGTTCGCCTCATATTACTGCGCCTTGCTAGCCTTGGTCATTAGGACGTTCAGTGTTCGCCTCATATTACTCATATTAAGACGTTCATTATTCGCCTAAGAATATTGCGCCTCTAGTTACTTGGCGTATATCACTAATTAAGACGTTCAAACAAATAGACGAAACTATGCAGAACTAAAAACCGCTATCCGTCCTCCAGTACTGGTGGATATTAATCACTCCTCGTCGGTCTTCGTGTATAACTCCTTAACATATCTGTATTACATGTTCGTCCTTAAATGTACGAAGCTCATGAAGAGAAACAGACCATATAATAAATGCGTCAAACATCACATGTTTCAACAGGTAATTTTCTATTATATTATTATATTATATCTGAGTAAAAGCTAAAAATTCAATACATCAGACATCATATGTTTCAGAACACGAAAATGTAGTATGTCTGCGTATATATACCAAATGAAAACGTATATATCAATCTCTGTCATGCCATACTACCCAATTAATTCAAACATGCCCCAAACTTCCAACTTGATCGGCAACAGATCTTCATAAATTCTTTGCGCGGCTGGAATGTTAGAAGTTTCACATCTCTTGCACGACGTCCTAATGCATTTCTCAAGATAAACTTCTTATCCCAAGGAAGTAGCGAGGCAGCAGAAGCCACAATGCCGAGCACGAGTCACAGAGAAAACTTGTGCAATATGTTGAGGGCGATAACAGTAAACTGTTTCCAGGCATTTAGGCGGGCAGTTAGCTCGGCAATTTTGCCAGGATGGTATCCAAGTCGTGTGCTACAAAATCCTCGGTCCAGGATTCCCTGAATACCGATGGCATCTGTCTAATGAAGCAGAGGAACCCGAGATATTGTTAGAATATTCTGGTGAAGATTTAAATCAAGCCTGAACAATTTTGAAGCAGATATTTTATTATATATTGTTCAAACCAGTTTTAATATTTTTCGATAATTTATAAAATTTAAAATAAAAGACTAATTGCACGCGAAGGATATTTTATAAATTTGCTGACAATAATAAGCATCTGAATTGGCTTTAATTTACTTCCTCCTTATAATCTGTAAATTTGTTCAAATCAGCGAGCGTGGGACATGTATTTACGCATATATAAACGAACTTAAAATGCATTAACATAACTCTCACACATATATAAATGCTCTGTTCCACACCGAACTTGAGGAATGAGCTCATAATCATTACAGCTCGGGTGCTATTTAGTTCATCAAAATTATAATATAAAAATTTTTTAACGGAAGAGAAAAGACTTGTTGCACCTAATCCAAGCATGTATACATTATCTATCCAATTACGGATAAAATAGATAGAAAATTTTAGACTGAAAATTTAGATTTAGATGTCAATCCATAGAATATAAATGCAGTTGTAAAATTGCAGCACCAACACAATTTTAATTTATTTACGAAGCTATACATAACATGTAAGAAGAATAAAATTAGACCCAGTTCATAAAAATATACAAAAATACATAAGCCTTAAAAACACTAAGAAATAATGAAAATTAATACTTAAACAGAAGAACTTGATATTTCTTACTTACAAAAAAAAGACGGCCTTATTTTTTTAGCAATCGTAAGGAATGACTTAATGCATGGAATATTTAAATCTAAATAAATTATTTAATCTCAAATAAAGTATATGAAGAATTCTCCAAGTCGTTTTATACAAAAAATAGATGAACAGGCAATGAAAAACTTTGATAATCATTTTGGTTTATGTGAGCTTCATCTCACATTTCACGGCACCGTGGTCGTCGGCAAAGTAGAATATTAAACTGCAGCCTACAAACGCCTTGAGATTTACGGCGACATAGGAACGTTTTCATGAAGATATTGGTCACATATTTCAGTGATTGAATAATTATTATTTGTTATGTATTTTTGCTACCGTATATTTTTTCACTAATACAATCATGAATTATTACAATACAATCATGAATCAGCTGTACATTTCGGTGCTTACGTAATGAGAGTGCGCAGCCATTCAGCTTCCGTGTATTTATTTATGAAAAAAATCATAAATTATTACAATTATCTGCCTCATATTTTAGTACCTACATAGTTATAATTTCTAGTCGCTCGGTAGCTGTTTATTTATTTACTTTTATAATAATTGAGATACCAGAAATTCGTGTCATTAGATACTTTATGGGAATTTGCAGCATTTCCTTTACTTATAAACCTATCAATATTCACTGCCATGCGTCATCGATGAATTTATTTAAAGAAGTCTCCGTTGATACCCTTGAGCCTATATCAACGGAGTGGATTTAAGCAACACTCGTCGCAGCTAAGTAGAGTCTGAAGAATCGTGATGTAAATATACGTTTATTTTTATGCTAGAGAAATGATAAGAAAGTAATTAAAATAATATCTAAGGAAATAAATTAATTGCTTCTTTTCGCGCTTAAAAGACAAATAAATTGAATTAATTTAATAAATTAGCCTTAATGGTACTCGTAAAAACATTTCAAAGTGACGCATGTCGTGCCGAAATCGCGGAATTGCCGATTCTGTGGAATCGGCAGTCAGTTTGCCGAATATGTAGAATCAGCATTTCGTTGCTGATTAAAAAATCGGACGTTTAAGTTAGAGTTAGCACATAAATCAACAGTTAGAGTTAGAATAGGTTAGGTCAAGTTTGGCCAAGTTTCTTTATATTTAAATATTTAAATAAAGAGCTTGGCTGACTGATCTAACCACAGATTCCTATAGTATAGGAATGCTGGTAATACAGATTCGACAAAGTGGCTGCATGCCGATTTCATAGAATAGACAATTCCGCGATTTCAGCACGACATATGCATTCTGTAATAAAGCACAAGCTATACATGTATGATTCAATAGGTAATTAAGCTCAATTTACGCACGAGTGGATCAATGGTGCACGATCAACAAATGAGTGGTGCAATAATTGTGCACGATCCACATACGATTGGTTCAGTAATCGGGAGTGATCTACTCATCAATGATTTTCTTTAAGTACAGCAATAGCCGAAGATCCTGAAGAATAACAAATTACTACTATAAGCTAAGCATGCAAGACGTTCGACAGACAATCTAGCTGTTGGATAAATAAATTCTGGATGAAGCAAAAAGTTTGTGTGTTCACAAACACAGTTGTCACGCATGTATGTTCTGAGACGCACTTGTCAAAGATGTGGTTAGCGACATAGTTACACATGCTTCCAGAGACGCAATTGAAACAAATGTGTGTTCAGGGAAGAAGTTTATTCAGATATACGGATGTGTGTGGTTGCAACTTTCATTCATCTGTGTCGAAAGGCGCCATAAAAACGGCTGTGTTCTGAGTGCTATAAATACGATTGTCGTCATAGGCCAGACGGCTGTGTTCTGAGTGCCTTAAATACGGTTGTCTTCATAGGCAAGACGGCTGTGTTCTGAGTGCCTTAAATACGGTTGTCTTCATAGGCAAGACGGCTGTGTTCTGAGTGCCTTAAATACGGTTGTCTTCATAGGCAAGACGGCTGTGTTCTGAGTGCCTTAAATACGGTTGTCTTCATAGGCAAGACGGCTGTGTTCTGAGTGCCTTAAATACGGTTGTCTTCATAGGCCAGACGGCTGTGTTCTGAGTCTCTATAAATACGGTTGTCTTCATAGGCAAGACGGCTGTGTTCTGAGTCACTATAAATACGGTTGTCTTCATGGGCAAGACGGCTGTGTTCTGAGTCGCTATAAATACGGTTGTCTTCATGGGCAAGATGGCTGTGTTCAAAGGCAATATAAATATGCCTACTTTCAGCGGCGATTTATCTACAGTTGAGTTCACAGGCTCTATAAAAACGTATGTATTTATATAGGCGCATCTCATACAGCTGTGTTCAGCAGCACATTTCATACGTTTGTGTTCAGCGGCACATTTCATACAGCTGTGTTCAGCGGCACATTTCATACAGCTGTGTTCAGCGGCACATTTCATACGGATGTGTTCAGCGGCTCATTTCATACAGCTGTGTTCAGCAGCACATTTCATACGTTTGTGTTCAGCGGCACATTTCATACAGCTGTGTTCAGCGGCACATCTCATACGGATGTGTTCATTGGTGCGTTTCATATGGCTGTGTTCAGCGGCACATTTCATACGGATGTGTTCAAAGGTGCGTTTCATACGGCCGTGTTCAGAGACTGTTGTTACCTAAGTCTCCCACTGCAAGGCCTTAAAAAAGAGAGCGCAGACGAGCAGAAACAATGAGTGGACTTGAACAGAAGGGAAAATTCCTGCAATGTAAATATGAAAATATTCCATGAAGAATAGTTAATTTTTAGTCAAATTTTAACCGTACAATTGTACGTTTTGATACTTTATGGTTCCGTACTATATACCTCCAACATTATTTGTACGCCGGAATCGATGTTCTCATTATAAAAATAACTAATCCCATTGCTTAAAATTCTGAAGATTATTGTGAGAACAAAGAGTATAAAAATGAAAAACTTTCAGATTAGTGATTTCAGTTTTGTAAGCGCGCGACGCAGCATCTGACATAACATAGCATTAAAGCAAATATTTTAATATTTGAAGAGAATCAATCTTCTACAATTCGTTTACGTGCAATTGTAATTGAACTGCTAATTATTATTCGCGTTTTATATGAAAGAAAACTAAACATCGTAGTTATACTATGCGGCTCTTTTTCAACTTAGGAAGTCCACCATCAGTTCACAACAATAAAAATAGAAAAAACATTCGATCTCTTCCATCTTTCCCTACGATCCTCATGAAATGTTGGTCACGAAAAAGGGCTTTGCATGCACCAGATCGTACAATGCGCAAGATTGTCAGGATTGATAGCTTGGCAATTGGAATTAAACGTCAAGTGTTTGTTTCTTCATGTACTGTCGCAGTTGGTTTTGTTTGACATGGACTCGGGTGTTGTCATCGAGTTTGGAACGTAGAGTGCTCGGTTTTTGCTCGATTAAACGTAAAATAAAACGAAATGTGATGACAATTGTTCAATTGCACCTAAAATAAAACGGCTGATAATGGCAATTGTTCACTTACATTTGAAATAAAACGACTTGTAATGACAATTGTTCAATAACGCTTAAAATAAAACGGCTAATAATGACAATTGCTCAATTGCACTTAAAATGAAACGACTGGTGATGACAATTGTTCAATTACACTTAATATAAAAAGGGCAGTGATGAAAAGTTTTCAATCACATTTAAAATACAACGGCTGGTGATGGCAATTTTTCGATCTCACGTAAAATAATACATCAAGTGAAAAAATTTGCTAGATCACGCGTAAAATTAAACGACAACTGATGACATCTGTTCGATATCGTGTAAAATGATACGTAATGTGATGAATTTTCCTGATAGCATGTAAATAAAACTTAAATTGCCCAATCACCAGTTAAACAAAAAGAAAGTGTTAATAGATTTGGCTCGATGGTCAACGAATTAAAACGTATATACAAGTGCCTGTTAAATTGCTCCATCGTCCATGAGAAAAGCGAGTGACATTTCTTTTTTTTTGTTCGGTCATGCGTGAAAAAAATCGAAATCCCGTAATATTGTTGTAGCCTCGTTGGAACGAAATGGCACGCGCCCGTTTAACGCATAAAATCCTCTGTAATATAACGTTATTAAGTGTTTATTTTGTTCCAACGATAAATTAGTTATCCAGGAGCTTTGAAGAAAAGTAAAGAGTTGTGCTTCCGTAAAAGTTGAGAGCTCTGTCGAGCAACGACCCATGCGACGTCTTCAAGTTTGCTAAACCTAATATGTTTTTATAGACCTCACGTTGCACAAGCTGAGTAGCGCTTTACAACTGATAATACGTAGAAGGCAGCCTCTAAACTCGGTATTACCGTACTTTTATTTACAACTCTGTATATTCAAAGGGCTCGTGTTATTACAGACATAAGAATCGCGCAATTCTTGTGGAAACGTTAAATGTTTTATTCGCCTTCTATAACGAGCTGAACACTGGCAAGGACTTTGCTATGTGTTTGAGCTCTTTGAAAGATTTTCTTTTCCTCAGCATGAATTACTCGAGCAAGTTGGGAGTGCAGAAACCCATGACTCAAGTCTGAAATGCCAAGGCTCTGTGTCTCAAGTTTGTGGCCTATCTGAAGTTAAGTAATTTCGCACTAATGAAGTAGGGAGTTAGTTATCACGATGATGAGGAGAAGCATTGCAACTTGAGCCTTTGTGATGCAAATTTGCATGCGCAGTCATTCGTGAGGAGTCGGCAGACATGCCTATTATAAAAGCATATACATTTCACATGACCAGAAACTTCTGATACGAAGAAGCTATATAAATATCAGTCTTGCATGGCAGTTTTTGGTCTGCAACCGAAATAAGCTGCGAAAGAAAGTACGCGTATCTATCATTTTCGTATCAGGCTGGCGAAGGAATGATTTACTTCCGTAACTTCCTTGCTGCGCGATAAACTTCACTGCGCTCCTACAGCAGTGCAATTAAGTACCGTGGCCAACACTTTCCTAGACTTCTTCACAGTGTTAGTACTATGCAGGTCACGGCATGAGTAATCATTTAAATAAAGTAATAAATAAAAAAGTGTAATTGCACTATAACAGCTCCTTCAACACCGGCAGCAACAACTGTCTCTGCACTGACAGCTGTTTCAACACCGCCAGCAACAACTACCTCTGCATTGACAGCTGCTTCAACACCGGAAGCAACAACTGCTTCTGCATTGACAGATGTTTCAACACCGGCAGCAACAACTGCAACTGTATTGAAGGCTGCTGCAACACCGGCAGCAACATCTACCTCTGCATTGACAGATGTTTCAACACCGGCATCAACAACTACCTCTGCATTGACAGATGTTTCAACACCGGCAGCAACAACTGTCTCTGCATTGACAAATGTTTCAACAGTGGCAGCAACAACTACCTCTGCATTAACAGCTGTTTCAACACCGGCAGCAACAACTGTCTCTGCATTGACAGCTGCTTCATTCAACACCGGCAGCAACAACAGCCTCTGCATTGACAGATGTTTCAACACCGGCAGCAACAACTGCCTCTGCATTGACAGATGTTTCAACACCGGCAGCAACAACTGCCTCTGCATTTACAGCTGCTTCAACACCGGCAGCAACATCTGCCTCTGCATTGACAGATGTTTCAACACCAGCAGCAACAACTGCCTCTGCATTGACAGCTCCCACATCCACTATATTACCTCATTTACTTAATTAACGAGACCATCAGTGTAGGTCTTGCCACAGCACTCTGGTAATGACCACCTATCGCACCGTTACCTTGATCAGTGGTTCCGACACAACTAGAACTGCGCACTAGCACGGAGAGTCAAATTGCGAAGGTAGAAATATGATATTTCGTATATTGCTCGGCTCTACTCTAATCTACTTTACTATTTACTCCACTTTATACCATCTACCATACTTTTATTACTTTATTCCACTCATATACTCTACACTAAAGTAGAGTAATCTGCTCTACTTAAGACCAAATGCACATACAATTTTTATTACTTTACAGTGCTCTGCACAAATACTCTACTCTAAGAACAGTATTATACTCTTCATTAGGCCATTTACACCGCTTTTATTACATTTAAATACTGTTAGCCATTTTCTGAATAACACATCAAATAACATCAGGTAACTACCTCCCGTAGGAATAACCCAGGAAGCTTCGCATCAGTTATTTTAACGCTCGTGTCAGAAACGATGGCCAATCGACAGAGCAGCAAGGTTTTCTAATTTCACGCTCTGCGATTTTTATTCCAAATTTCGAACGAATTAAATTGATGCAATAGTTTGGAAACATTAACATGAACATGACTGAAAAAAATTGTAAGCGTAACAATTTGAATTAAGAACAGGCACTGAATTAAAACGTTTCAATTTCGTTAGTTTTTGCATGCATATGACAATAAGTAATCCAAATAACGTTTGGATTCGTGCAAAACGAAAAATAATAATAACCTGTTTTTATAAATATTATATTTAACTTAACTAGAAATTAAAATTTTTGCGGGTTTATTTGTAGTTTACAGGTCATTTAGTGGGTAGCATATACACAGACAAAATAATAAGCTATCATATTAAATTTTTATCTCTCTCGTGCGTCAAAGCTTGATAAACGGAATTATCGGCGCTGTGTTCTAATGAAAGCAATCGACACTAATTTTAAGATGAACAGAATAATCGACACTGAGTTCATGAAAAAAAATCATTGACACTAAATTAATTATGAACAGAATTAACGGTACTATGTTCATGACGAAAGGAATTACCGGCATAAAATAATGTTGAAATCAATTTACGACCCGAAATTTCTCTTGAGCGAAATAAATTGGCACTTAATGCGTGCTGAACTGAATTAATGGCATAAAATCTATGAACAGTAAAGACCACGTCTAAAATGGTGGATCAGTTGCCGCCTTAATTACGTCTACAGGTTTTCTCGTACTTCTTCATGCACGCATGATATCAAAGGTCATGAATTACAATCTATATTGACACTTGGTTTTCCATGTAGCTAGAACAATTGAAAAAATTTAAATGTAAGCTTTCTTTGTTATAAAAAACAGACGTTAATCTGAAAACGGATTAACATGCAATACATGTACATAGAAAAATATTAAAACATAGATACACTTATTCACGCTTTTGTTAAACTGTTACCAGCCTATTTATAGAATTAATGCGATTGCAAACTGACTATCTGCACTGAATTTGCGGTGAACCTAATCATATGCATTGAATTTCTGATTAATGAAATTATACACTGGAAATTTATGGTTAACGGAATTATTGGCAATGAATGTGAGATACACAAAATTGTCAGAAATTAATCAAAGATGAAAGGAATTATCGGCATTAAAACTGACATGAACAAAAATGTCTGCAATGAATCGAAAATGAACGAAATTATTGTAATTGAATCTGAAATAAACAGAAATGTCAGAATTGAATCGAAAATGTACGGAGTGGTCTGCTTTGAGTTTGAGACAAACAGAACTGTCGGCAATGAATCGAAGATGAACGTATTTACTGGCAATGAATTTGAAATGACTGAATCCGCGATAGTAACAGTATATATATAATGTTATTGCTTGCAAATGAAATCTCCTCAAAAATAAATCTGATGCAAAAATTTACCATATTTCAAGTCGGGGGCGATTTTGATTTTAGGGAGCCAGAAATATGAAATCGAGAGGTAGCGCTCACGCGTCATAAGTTCCCTTTTGCACGTTAATTATTTAATTACTATTCGTTATGATAAATTATTTGCATCAACCTAGAGTACTTAAATAGCTCTCAGATGCTGATCTTAGGCGTTACAGATAAATGTTACTGATCAATGACAAAAATTGTCGTCGCCGTCGGCCACTGATTATTATATCTGATATTCGATTATTATATCTGATATATCTGATGTATCTGATGATATCTGATATCTATAATTATATCTGATATTCGACCTAAAAGATGTCAGAATTGCAGCAAAAGATACTGCTATATTTGTTTCAGAATCAGCAGCAAATTGAATTATAAGTAGCCTAACACTGAAATTAAAATTAAATCTAGTCAGTTACTCGTTTGAGTGTTGTGCTGTGTGCGATTTTTTTTCCTGCCACGTGTAAAAACTGCGTCTTCAATGAGATCGCTAGTCCAAAAGTAGGACGAGTTAGCAGCACATCGCCTAGATTTTCGACTGCAACTTGTGCAGATGCTCAAGCTGTTTACTGGGACTACTCGAGTCCCTGTGGGGTTTCCAATTAGAATGGTAACTAAAATAAATTTAAGTTAGAGAGCTTCATGAAAGCCAAGAAGGGACTGAGAAGCGATCGGAGATTGAGCACTGAGCTCTCAACTGCGATCAAAACAAAACAAGAAGCAATTTTTCTACGAAACCATCCAAAATTTTAACGGCCAATCACTTACAATAATGGACTCGATGCCAAAAAATTGCCAGCAACTTATAAGTGCCAATCGTAGATATTAAATTCGTAAGATATAGTAAATCATGTAAATGTATTTCAAGTCATGACACTTCAGATTCCAGAAAAAAACTTTTGAAAAAGAATGAAATAAATTGAAAATTGAAATGCACGAGCAAACGAAGATAGATCAGCTCTAAATCACATTTATTAAAAATTTTGGATCTTGTTAATTAAGAATAAGCACTATTTGAAAGCGTCACTTCTGAGGGCCTTTATAATGGTAACAATTTCCAGACAAAAAATCAGTCGTTGAAACATGAAAAATGATTCGATAAAATGTAAAAAGTAATTTGTCTCTTTCGATGATCAATGATAAAAAATAAGTTTTTCAAAAATAGCTGAAAATTTAAAATCGAGAAAAATCCTTGATTTCCTACAAGAAAATTTAAATTTTTCTTCAATCACCAAGGTCTCTTGTTGTCAGAATCTCGGATAAAGTAAAGTTTCTTCTTTGTCCACAAAATGGCATGAAGTGCAAAATGGAGTGCGATAAATTTGAGGAAACTAAGAGAAAAAAAAATGTCGCGCTCCGCGGGCAACTTATTTCCCCGGTCTAGGTTGCGGAAATAAGTTCGTGTTTAGGCGTTTAAAAAAATACTTCTGGCAAGTCTTTCTCGGTCATAAACTTGGCAGTAAACTTTGTTAAGATTTGATGTCAGGACACTTATGTTCTCGGGAACTTTTCCTCCTTGATGTGGATTCGCGTAAGAATTTGCTCACAATTACTTAAATAAAAAGTTGGGCGGCAGTCAAGAAAACTGTAACAAAAATCCTACCTTAAATGAAGTAGACATTTAGAACTAAATACATAAATTTCCAGTAGAATTGAGTATTATTAGTCCAATGATTCATATGTAAATATAACTGTACATCTCCTTAAATAACTAAGATAATTATATTTTTGTGGACAAATATTAGCAATTCCTTTTAAGTCCTCACGAAACGTACATGTGAATTGGCGTAGGTACGTAGCAAGGCACTCAATCCATTCAAAATTTGAATGTTATAAGCTACCATTAACTCTTGAACAGGTAAACGACTCGTCTCAGAAATGCATCATCAGGTTTGCTGACGAAATTGAACTGCGTTCATGAGAGAAGTTCTATTAGCGGATATAATCAAGTGTAGGGGGTCCGAGATACACACAGAGATTTCGAGCTATCTTTAAATAATCGGAATCATTTATTTGGAAACATGAGAGAAGTAGAAATAGTAATGATAGCAAAGTGAAAATGTATAAATTATTAAGATGAAGTAAAGTAAGATCGTTTTAATTCAATATAAATCAGACAAAAGTTGCCTCAACACGACATTTAATGCATGAGTTCATATAGACGAAACATATGAAGTTAGGTATATATTTATATCTGAGATTCCCCTGAATTTACTACGTAACAAAGGTCGTGGGCTTGCCAATGGTAGCATAATCATAATTCTCTTGTATTCTATACCTCAGTTCATCTTTAATTAATCCCAAGGCTCATCCGAGTGGATAATCGCTGTGAGGAACACCCGGCCTTGAGGGTCTAATTGAATTTTGCGGGCACTTTCTAGTCGAGTCTCTCCTCCAAGTCATCCTCGTTGCTTTGCTTTGTGGTGTTCAGTTAGTTGACTTAGATTACATACAGACATTGCATTCAAGAAAGTACCGGTGTGTATTACTGCAGTAAGTTACTCTAAATTAATGAAGGTTATTCAAAACTTTCGTGGCCCTTTTTTATCTTTAATCAAGTTAATTTCTAATGTGTAGTATTAGCCGCACCTCAAATTTAATAAGCCTATAAAAAATTGAAACTTTTCGCTCCCAAATGAAATGAAGCTCTTATAAAACTCTCAGTTCACTCTCCTTAAATTTGAAGAAATTTTTAATAAATGTTTAATGCTTGATTTTTAGATTTAAGGACGACTTGACCCGCCATAAAAATTACATTGAAACAATGTTGATTACAAGTTGATTCTATTGAAACAGAGCTTATTCAACTTTATTTCAACGTCTGATGCCTGGAGGTAAATGTTTATATCTAAAGTTTTTAATTTAATTCAGTCTTTGATTTTATTTCTTGTTATATCTTTGACTCGACAGACGACGGAAGCCTAATTTATCCACGAAAACTGACAGTTTTTAGCACGCTGGGGGAAATTAATGAGGACGCGAAGTTAAAGCAAAATCTTTCAGTTGCAGATTTCTTGGACGAGAGGGCCAACGATTTTATTATTATTATCATTATTATAATAATATTCTATTATTCATTTTTAATTTTTTAGCTTTTAATAATATTAAGTTAAATAATAGATGATATTAATAATAATAATATTGGAATGATTGATGAGCTAATTTTGGTAGGTTAATTATAATGAAAGTTAAGAAACCCTAAAATTTTTCGCTTTTTGTTGATTATTGACATGAACTAAATCGTACCAAAAAAAGATTAAAATTAAAATTTGGAAAATTGAAATAATAAATTTAATTAATTAAAGCCTACCATGTTTCGTGAGCAACATATATTTACTCTATAAAATTAGTGATTTATGCTTCATGTATTTTGAAATTTTTCGTCTCAGTTTTTATCAACAAGAATAATGGCATGCGTAGAGACTTGCTGAAATAAACCTTATATGAAAGTGAGTTAAACTTGAGAGCTTAATTCATACCGCAATTTAAAAATCGAAAAATAAATAAAATAAATAATCAAAAGGTAAGTGATAATTAATCAAAAAATATCACTTACCTTGAATGTGCATGAAGTAGACAATAATACGTTTTTCATAAAATGATCGATTCGCAGTGCCAAGGGTCTGCACCAGCAAGCGAAAAGCAACGAAAACAACATTAAACTATGAATACCTTTATACAAGTGTTCTTATGAACAGCCTATATGGGTGGCCCATAAACTTGACATCTAATCATTCCTTACGTGAAGCTTGTCATCCATCTCACGGCACATTGACAAAATTGCGAAAAAAAGTATTGAGCAGCGATAGAATAGAATAGAAGTGTTGGCACTGAAGAAATAAGCCCATGGTCTGTTGCCGCTTCCAGTCTTCATGATACTGGGTCACAGGCGTCAGTAGGCATAATATGTTGACAAAATCGCCTTTCTCATACCGTTTCTAAGGATAATTTTGAATGAAAGCTAAACAAAATTGACGCTTGACAGTAATCCATTAACGCACGCATTGGTAACTATACTCTTAATGCTTGACATACCACAGAATTATTGACATTTCCGTCATTTCAATACAAACANCACGCATTGGTAACTATACTCTTAATGCTTGACATACCACAGAATTATTGACATTTCCGTCATTTCAATACAAACAATTTCATTGATGTACAGCAAGAAACATTATCAACCAATCTTGATAGAAAAGAAAAGGAAGCAATGGAGGTAATAAATTGAAATGTTGAAAGCAACAATTGAGAGTAAGCCAATAATAAGAAACGCTAAGAGCATCAAACGAAATAACGCCAACAGTAAAATGACCTAGATGCTGCAGTCTAAACGAAGACAAAAATAAGTGCTAGAGACAACACCCGAAATGAAGACAACAAGAGACGCTAGAGTCAACACCCGAAATGAAGACAACAAGAAGCGCTAGAAACATCACCCGAAATGAAGATAACAATTGACGCTAGAGACAGCACCAGAAATGAAGACAGCAAGAGACGCTAGAGCCAACACCCGAAATGAAGACAACAAAAGACGCTGGAGACAGCACCAGAAATGAAGACAACAAGAGACGCTAGAGACAGCACCCGAAATGAAGACAACAAGTGAAGCTAGAGCCAGCACCCGAAATGAAGACAACAAGAGACGCTAAAGACAGCACCCGAAATGAAGACAACAAGAGACGCTAAAGAAAGCACCCGAAATGAAGACAACAAGAGAAGCTAGAGCCAGCACCCGAAATGAAGACAACAAGAGACGCTAGAGACAACACCCGAAATCCAGAGACAACACCAGAAATGAAGACAACAAGAAACGCTAGAGCCAACACCAAAAATGAAGACAACAAGAGACGCCAGACCCAGCACCAGAAATGAAGACAACAATAGACGCTAGAGACAAAACCCGAAATCCAGAGACAGCACCCGAAATGAAGACAACGAGAGACGCTAGAGCCTACACCCGAAATGAAGACAACAAGAGATGCCAGAGACAGCACACGAAATGTAGACAACAAGAGACGCTAGAGACAGCACCAGAAATGAAGACAACAAGTGACGCTAGAGGCAGCACCCGAAATGAAGACAACAAGAGACGCTAGAGACAACACCCGAAATCCAGAGACAGCACCCGAAATGCAGACAACAAGAGACGCCAGAGACAACACCCGAAATGAAGACAACAAGAGACGCTAGAGACAACACCAGAAATGAAGACAACAGTAAGAGGCAGCGATGTTAGGTGGCGCGTAATTCAATAAGCGTCACATGCGGTGGCTGGGGCTGGCCCTCAGGAATTGTTTATGAATGAGCGGCGCCAATACAGAGACCAAACCGCTTACTCCATAAGGCGGTAACTAATGCCACGGCCTCCCTGGCCATATGAAGCCCATCACTTGGCCTTTCAATGGCCGCCTCTAAGCTATCTGTAAATTTGACCAGGATACGAATTTTGTAACAAGAGACTTAGAGATATAAAAGATGCATTAAGTGAATTGAAGGCTATGTGACTCAGTGAAGTGAAGCAGTGTATGAGTGAAGTGAAGCAGTGTATGAGTGAAGTGAATCAGTGTATCAGTGCATCATGCCATAGATGATTTCATTTTATACCATGAAAATGAATAATATACGTTTAAAAATTTCTTTTTAAAGACAACACTTCCAAAGAATCCAGTATCTCCAATCTTACAGATGTACAATGAATTTATCATCTAATTTCCGAATATAAAAAAATTTTAATTTTCAATTTTTTCAATATATATAAATTTTTTTAATATATAAATTTTTCCAAAATTATTTATTCTATTAATTGATTCATGCATTGCCTCTGACTTCACACAAGTGTGCAAAATTTCAGATCAATTAGACGTGTAAATGTGTGTCAAATATCAGTTATAAGATTTGTAGCTGACAAAATTTTTTTTCAATTTTTTTCATATTGAAAAAAAAATTGTAATTTTTAAAATCATTTATTTTGACATTTGATTCATGCATTGTCTCCAACTTTACACAAGTGGGCAAAATTTCAGATCGATAGGATAAGTAGAAGTGTGTCAAATTTTGATTCTAAGATTTGTGGCAGACAGACAGAAAGACAAACAGACAAACAAGAAGTGAAGTTAATGAAAAGTGTTGTAAAAATTGATACTTGAAAATACTTGATAATATTTTTGGGGCAAAAAAATATGAAAATATACAACATTTTCGTTAAAGCAACGCATCCATTTGCTTCAGATGACAAGAAGAAAGTAAATGAATTCGATTTTGGAATAAAAGAAAGAAATTAAAGTCACAAAGCACCGTTATTAGTTAAAAAATTTGAACGACATACCAAAATTGGTGGAGTGAAAGATATTTTCAAATCATGACATAAAATAATATAATTTGCAATGCTGGGATGGTTCTTTCATGAAAATATCAAATTAAAGTTTATATTCTGGATCACCTGCCATATTCTGAGATCAAGAAAAGTGGAGGCGAAAAAACTCTCCCACTTCAATTAAGATATACGTAATTAGTAAAGTGTCATCAATCAATGAGAAACTTGGTGCACCACAGAAATTTCTCATTGCACCCTGAGATATTTGATGCGATGAAGTATAATGTGCCTCAAAGAACGAAATAAATGCAAACACACTGAAAATAATGGATTGGAAATGCTAACGTCTCAAGAGATACAAGATCATGAGATTACAATTCTGAATAAACACGATAACTGAGAAAAACTTGATATTGTAAATAGAGAAAAAAAAATCCTCTGGAAGCACGCACCAGGGCAGTCCATCCATGCTCAACACAGCTCACAATATTCCGCACTCTTCCAGGCCGAGGGCAAGAAACGCACGACATAAATTCCGGCCGGTAATTCTTGGTTATTCGGAGGCCTGGGTGCTGTTTTCCTGCTCAGACGAGGCACTGGCGACCTGCTGAACAAACTCTGCTTCTTACCTCAACATGGCAGCGCAAGACGCTGACTTATTGCGCTGAAAACCAATCGTGTTGGCAACTCACTGCGCTGGAAACGTATTGTTCTCTCAACTCATTGCGCTGGCAACATACTGCGCTGGAAACTTATTGTTCTCTCAACTCATTGCGCTGGCAACATACTGCGCTGGAAACTTATTGATCTCTTAACTCATTGCGCTGGCAACTTACTGCGAAGGAAACCTATTGTTCCCTTAACTCATTGCGCTGGCAACTTCCTGCGCCGGAAACCTATTGTTCTCTTAACTCATTGCGCTGGCAACTTACTGCGCCGGAAACATATTGTTCTCTTAACTCATTGCGCTGGCAACTTACTGCGCTGGAAACTTTTGCTCTCTTAACTCATTGCGCTGGCAACTTACTGCGCTGGAAACTTATTGTTCTCTTAACTCATTGCGCTGGCAACTTACTGCGCCGGAAACCTATTGTTCTCTTAACTCATTGCGCTGGCAACTTACTGAGCTGAAAACTTACTTATCTCTTACCTCATTGTGCTGGAAACTCATCGCGTTGACATCAATGAACGCTGACATCCTATAGCGTGGGCCAATTTCCACGCGGACAACAAAAGGAATTAAAACTTATTGCTCTGGAAGGATACGACGCCTAAAAATTGTTATGGCGACAAATGAGAAATTTGATACTTATCGTGCTCTCTTCAGCTGACCTATACATTAGAATGTGCCTATCCTATTATAAAATTTATATCTTACGCAAGAACATGACTCATTTACTCTGGTTAAAAAAACCTAAAAAATTAGAAATAGTGAAGGCGAATTATTTGTTTGAGGTGAACGAAATATTTATGTTATCTGCATTTGTTTGATTCTGTATTCCTTTGAATTCCTGTTTAAGCAACAGATTTGAAATTTTATCTTGCGAGCAGTTTTGAAGAGTATAAATGAATAGAAATAATGCTGAAATACAGGTATCGCCCATTTTGTTGCGTTCGAGACGTGGTATTACTTCAACTATCTAATGAAAAAACTATTAAGAATTATATAAGAATGAAAATAGGAACCTCATTAGCATTAATTATATTTATGCATAAAATATTTTCATATAATATGACATGCATTGATTATATAGTGGAGCACAAAAGGTTATAATACTACAATATTCATTACTTTTAGTTGTGCGTGAAATATAATAATAATACAATATGAAATAATTAT
Organism: Hyalella azteca; assembly: GCF_000764305.2. Classification (NCBI taxonomy): domain Eukaryota; kingdom Metazoa; phylum Arthropoda; class Malacostraca; order Amphipoda; family Hyalellidae; genus Hyalella; species Hyalella azteca. The sequence continues at coordinate 12,214 of NW_025936363.1, read as the reverse complement.
CGTGGTTCATAAATCCTTGCTGTGCTGTAAAATGAAGCTCATATCCATTTTAAATTTCGCATTTATCTGTGAACTGAAATGAATTACTTAATTGATTATTTGCGTGACTGAAAATATTGTTATTAATTTTGATGCATAAAGAGGATTGATATCGACTTGGAATTGGAATGGAATCGGTCACTTATTTAAAATGGCGATGCCTCGAAAATAATTAATTCATTGACTTAATTTTTTTGTAAGGCTTTAATCATAAAAAATAATTATTATCTATTAAGAACACTCGGTGCGTTTCTTATTGCATAGTTGATCAATGACCTTCAACGCAATATAAGAAAAATCGCTTATCGAACTTGCACATATACCTTCTTATTTTTCGTTTAAATGAATTTAAAAAAAAGATATTAATTCATAATATACTATTGATGACATAAATTTTTAATCAGACTTCAAATTATTGTCATAGTCGTATTAACGGTTTCCGTTTAGTTAATTTACCAGCATTACTCAGTACACTAGCACAATTTATGCCGGAACAATCATTAATATGCTACTATATGCACCATCCAATATGGTGGAATTACCTTCCCCCATCTCATTATAATACAGTACGTAGCATTGAAATCAATTTAGAAGCAGACTTGGTTAGGTTGTGTAACAATGCACGTTATAGTTATTATAGATACATGTACATATAGCTACTTTAGTATACATGAACATCATAGTTACTATAGTATACATATTATTTTTTAAAAAATTGNTAAGCAGAAATTATCTAATGTGAAATAAAAATTGAGATATACAAATTTTTATGCTGACTCTACACTCCGAAATTAGTAAGACTACGTATGTCAGAATAGCGATGCACTTAATGCCTTTGTATGGGTCATTCTGACCCACTCTGGCCCAGGAAAATAGAGTATCAGTGCTACGTCGGATTTCTGCTCGTGTCATGGGTGAAAAAACGCATCACTATTTGCACAATACGACTCACTAATTTTTTTTATGAATTGAAATCAAAATTCTTCTCACAACTGGCGAGTCGAATGCGGTAGAATGATCCTTTTCGAATCACTCGTGGTTTTAAAAATCTTGAACGTCCATTGAGTAGGGACTGAGTCTTTCCGTGCTAATCTGCTACTGAAAGCTCTTGCGATCCCAAATGTACTTAATAATGGAGAAGAGACTTGGTTTCAAACTCACATACGTTAACAGACAATCTTATAATGTAAATGAAATTTTATGAAATCAGAAACTATTTTGATGCATATAGTGGTTAAAAGCGAAATACTCTTGACTGATCTGCAAAATGTCGTTAGAGGTACTCCTTCCCTAACACATTTTCATGCGGGCAACAGGTGCCGCCTAGGGCTCGGGGAGCACGTAAATCAGCCGCTCGAAGTTCATTTCGGCCGAACTTGAAGTTCAGCCTATAATCATGGCAAGCACATCCAAACATTATCAGAACTAATTAAACTCGAAAGGAGATGTTAAACAAAACTTATTACGAAGGAATAGTCAAGTAGACCAAACAAAAAAATTCCAAGTGTAGCGACTGCAAGCAGACGCCTTATAAACATCATCCCAATTTTGATGGGGATTCATGAGATTTTTTGCATACATTTTCTCTTGTTCTCAAAAAATATTTCCAAATGTTTCTTCATTCAAAAACACAACGTAGAATTCACGATCCGTGACATGAAACGGAATAATATGAATAGCATGTAAACTATGCACAATCTACACAATCTATAGGAAAAAATTACTCATTCAAAATGGGAAATCATAGGGATTAATCAGTAATAATCCTAATTAGAAAGTTGTAAATCTTCATTAGGAACGAAGTTTCTATTATCCATTAGGAGGAATCTGACTATTCAATAGCATGCGATTCATGGTTGTCCGATGGTATGCTGGCGATGCCACTGCCTCGATTTCCATCAGTGACTGGATAGGAGGATTTTTTCCAGAAGCTTTGCAAGCGTTAAGCTGTCACTTCTGAAGGTTTGAACGACACGTCACATGCGTCACTGCGACGTCAGGCATCCTAAAAAAAGGCGCTTACACTCGTTGGATTTCACCGGACACTTTTAAAGCGACGGGCTTTTATCTCGACGCCAACTTTCCCTGGCGAACCCTTGAAGAAGAAGAAGAAGTAGACATCGCGCTCAAAAGACGTAAAAGGCATCGCGCTCAAAAGACGGAAAAGACATTGCATTCTATCTCAAAACTTTCTACAAAGCGCATCACCGGTAAGTCCGGTGTCGAGCGTGAAAAAATTTCTGCGTTTTTTCCTGTTCCTTTGTTTAAGATGAAGAACAACCAAGACAATACCACATTGTTTTAAAGAACAAACTGTTCTATATCGCCACTAAGAAAATATATCTCTAATTTAATGGAGAAAATTTCCTACGTTACAAAAACAATGCCTATCACAGTAATTTAAATATTTAATCGTTGCAAATAATTTGAAGAGCTTAGTCCATCACAACTACGATACCCACCATTTCCTGTTTTTAATACATCGTACAAATTAAATTCTTGTTGTCAGTCAATTGCGCGCACAACTTGATTGAAATTCAATGTATCTAATAAAAATTGTGAAATAAAGAAAGAAATTTTGATTGTACATTATTCAAATGGGAATTAAATGCATATTAACGTCATAAATTAATAAATATCTATATAATCTACTTGATGAATAACTTATGTAAGAAACGGACCAATTGTTGTCATATTAGAACAATGGTTATAAAATGAAATGAATGCACTAAACCTGTAATGGTTCAAATCACATGAACTGACTAAGATTCTATCAAGTTCAACTTTAATATTTCGCAAAAGTTTAATCTATAGGTCCTAACATGAATTCAATTGTTTGTTATTTAAAAAAAGTAAAGGTCTTTGTGGTGAACTTTCGGTATGATAAATTAATAACGTTTATTATGCAACCATATAACTCGTCCTCATATAATTGACATATATGTAAATAGAGCTTAGTCTGTCCAAACATGTTTAAGAATTACTAGCGTCTATTTCGCCTATTTAAATCAGTTATCTATGATATAGCGAGACGGTAGGCTGGAAATTCAATTCTCCTATATTGACAGTAAAATTTTTGCTCCTTTACATTGGCCGTTTAGAGAATATCACAGAATTGTCACTATTAAATAAATTATGAACCTGTTTACGTTCATCCGAATATTGCAGTAATATCTTCACTCTTAAGTTCACAGTTATTCTATTGTTTTCCGTTTCAGTTCTTCTCAAGAAAACGTATTCTTTTTTTGACGAAACGCAAATTATTTTTTTGTGTGCCGGCAGGCAAAATGCGAAGTATTGGCAGCATCGTGATGCTCTGTAGCGGAACGTTGGGTTTCTGCTTACAGGTAGCAAGGAAAAACTGATATTTCTGTAGCGCTTTCACATCTTTTCTATTATCTTTACATTACTATTACTAATATATACATTACTATTATCTTTACGTTATATAAATCACTTATTCACACTGTATAAATACAGAGAAAGACACACAAACCACAAAAAAGATAACCAACAGTCATATTGACAGCTATCAGTTTTGAATTGAAATACATAATATCGTCATTCGGACAACCGCATGCGGAAAACAATATTCGCGCAGTACTTTTACAGCAGCAATCAAGACGATATGAAAAATTCTGAACGAATGTTATTAGTTAGCAGCATTAGTCACGTGCGTGTATATCGCTCCCTAGTTTGAATAAAACAAATATGTGCACGCCTGTCCCATCCTTTTTCGAGACAAGCTAAATGCATCTACATAAAGTACAAATTTCATTCTTTTAAAAGTACTGTTGAAGAAATAAGTCAATAGGTATTTAATTTGTCGATTATGCCTTTTGGAAAATTTTACAAATAACGAATTGTCCGCGAGATAAAAATTATGAGAACCATTCTCACGGGCTATATTTCGATTTCATGCTGTGCTTTGGGCAATAGAAAAAATGGAAAAGTTCCAAAAAAAGTATTATTTCAAGGGTTTCTCAACACTAATTGGCAACAAAAAAAGGATTCCATAGAAGCCTTATGTGATTCATTAACACGCACATACCCCATTTCAAACCTGTGCTTTTATGAATAAATATATTAACAGTTTAACTTGATATACCTCTAGGGTTTATTTGCAGTTAAATGGTCAAAAAAAAATGAATTAAGAAATCTCGGGACACATTAAAACATTATTCTCATCGATGATACTCGAGTCTTCATGTGAACTAAAAGTTCCCCAACATACATCTGACGTTGAATCAATGTGAAATTAAACGTTATATGGTTAAACCAGCGTAAATTCAACGTATTTTCAACGTCCTTTGTCTTAGTGTGTAGGTTATTGCAGAGTCCGACCCTCCTGAATATGCATGCCGCAGACACTTTAGCCCCGCAGGCGCAGGATTTTCTGCCACTCTGTAGAAGTAACTCGAGAGAAACTGCGAATATTCTGGTTATTTTGGATGCATGAAATTCTCTCATAAGTTGGAAATATCAGCCAAGGAAGTGGACACTAGCGGGAAGATTTTTTCTCATAATCAGGATTTTTAGCATCTAAAAGTTTCAATTACGCTCGCAGCTAGGGACTCAAGATGAACTAATATGTCAGACATTAAAAATTGGGTAATTGAGGCTTGGAGGGTTTCCGTTGCTATATAGTTTTTCACGTCACTTTTTAGCCTTTGGGTAGGATATCGGATATAACTTTTAATATTTTCTCGGCGTCTTTCTCTAAGGGTTTTTTTTTTTAGGTACGTTTATTCGTAGCCGGACGTATATTTCTGGCATCATACATTTTTACATTAAAAATATAGCGTTCATCATACGAATCACGAAACGAACTCACGATTAAATGCAGCGTTTGTATCATGCAGCACTCACTTAACACAACTAATTACAACGAAGCATTCATTAAACGAAGCATCTTTTAACGCAGCATAAATATGACGCAGCATTTACTCAACGCAGCAATGCTTAACGCAGAAATGCAGCATTCACTTAATGCAACAAACTTAAACGCAGCATTCATTCAACGCAATAACTTTAAAGACAGCATCGTTCGACGAAGCACTCATTTGACGCAGCATATTTTAACGCAACACTCATTTAAGGCCAAATTCATTTAGCGCAACAACTTTAAATGCAGGAAATTAAAATCTTTTTATTCAAGGCAGAAGACACAGAAGTCCACGTCCATACCGGCGCCAGCAAATCCTCGGAAGCGCGGCATTTTTGTTACGATTTACCGGCACCAAACGCAGCGAATCTCATCCGCCGTGGAGCTATTGACGCCGCGGGTAAAATTAAACGGGTTCTCTTTATGGGACGCGTTCACTCCTGCCGCCACCCAGTTTTTAAGCCCATGGAAGAATTCAAATAAATGGCACGGCATTCGCGGGGCACGATTTGGCTCCAGACGCCGTACGTCATGGAGGTTTTTGCGGGACGTGAAGTGAAGACAATCCTTCATGGGACGTTTTTAGGCTCGTCATTCAAAGGCGGTGTCGTGGGGACGGGAACGCGTTTTCCTGAATAATGCTACAGTAAATGTGATGCAAATGAATATCATTTGTGTATGTCTGGAAGTATTAACGCAAAAAAACAACTGAAATACATAATTTAAAGACACGGAAAGGTTTATTTTCCTCTAGAAAATTTAGACCCCCGCTAAACATGAAGTAAACAACGGTCTTATTTTCTAGTCTTTATTAAGAAAACACTTTATATATTAACCAATGGGTCCAACGCACACCCTTTCAAGAATAGACTTTAACTTAGCAATATGCAAATTAAAATATTGAATCAAATTAAAAGTTTCTGCTTTAACAACTGCATATTTCAGTAGCTGAAATAAAATTTAGCTGCATGAGATAGTGATTATTTCAGTGTAATACATTAACTAACATGTTATTTATTATTATTATCAAGGGAGTTTATGTAGAATATGTACTCTCATAACAATTATTTAGTCCTTTGACTAAATAGTGAAGCACTTCATAGCCCACAGCACGATCAGAGAGTAGATGAATCACTGCCACGCCCTGCTGTCGGATAAATCTGAGTAAAAATTACCGACAATAAAAATCTGAATAAAAATGACCTAAATAAGGGTAAAAAGAATATTTCTATTTGAACAAAGTTTCGCTTATTGCTCCGAGTGTATCTAACATTTTCACCACCATAACCTGATCAAGAATCAGCGTATTCCACAACTGTGCCATGTTTCATATATGAAATTTTTCAGGACATTGTATCACTATACAGTCACTATAACTTATTTCAAAGCCTGAAAATAGACAAAGCCTTCCCATATATTTGAATAGGCAACGCAAGAATTCGGCTTCCGGATATGCGTGAAAGTCTAACTTTTTTAATCCAATGAAGACCAGCAGAAAAAGCGTCACTGGCTACAAAATTGGGCCGATGTCCTAGAAATAAGCAACAACCAAGATACTCAATAGAAAACTCTTTACTTTCGCACAAAGAGTAAATTTTTTCACATTGTGCCGATGGATAATTTTGCCTGCCAGGGCACTACTAACAAACCAGTAGCGAATCAGTGAATGAGAAGTAACTTGCCAGAAAATGAAAGTAACTTGACATTAAATGAGAAGTAACTGGACAATAAATGAGAATTCGCTGAGCAGTAAATGATAAGTAACTGGACAGAAATTAATGTAATTCTGTGCTAATCACATTTCACCAGTACTACCAAAAACTGACCAGTAATTGAGCTGTAAATAAACAGCATATGAGCAGTATCTGAGCAGTAATAAACAGTATAAGAGCAGTGATGAACAGTATTTCAGCACTACATGAGCATTATGTGAGCTATAACTGAGCAGTAGCTGAACAATATCTTAAGAGTAGCCGATATTACCTTGTGGCTGGTTACACGTTGCAGGAAGGCAGGGGCCAAGTTCTGTAACGAATATAATAATAATTATAAATTTAAGGAAATATACATTATCAACACACACTTTATACAATCAAATTATGAGAATAAAAAAAAATTAAGGAGAGTTAATTATTTCTGCAATTGATGCATCAAAAAAAGCATGTGCCAATGAATAATTTAGTCGGAGTAGAGAATTCTTGAATTACGATTTCAAGTTGGATGATTCTCGTAGTTAAAACAGAGAAAGTGCTGAATAAACCTATAATAAATGACGTGACTATAAATGCTTCACGTCACTATTATATACAAATAAAATCTGTAATAATAAATGACACTATAGTAAAATACGTCACTTTATGTTGACCGTTCATCCAAATATTATTAGTTTGTATTATAATTAATATTCTCCCATAGTTTCTCAAGTTTGTTTTATTTTCCCATGATTTTCTGGGCAGGGTCTGTTGGCAGTTTTGTTAGGCCGGGTCTCATAGCATTTTTTTTGTCAGGTCTGTAGGCCGTTTTATTGGGCCGGGTCTGCCCATGCACCTGTATGCCCATGCAGCTGCCCATGCATAGGGCCGGGAACAAATGTTTAACAAATACAACTTTCCGAACATTACCTACTGGGCCATACGCTTGATCGTCCAAAATCTGCAGCTTGGAGCTCTGGAGGTCATGGAGGAACATTTTTTACTTGAAGGTTGCATTTATTTTAACGCCTTCGTAGTCGAGCCTAACTTGTTCACCAATCCCATTCACACCGAACAATGCGACTTGACTGTCGCAGAGCCATTTTAAGCTTCTGGGTTCCGCCTCTGATGCCTCGGGTTTTAAAGTCACAGCAGATTTTTATACGGAAAGATGCCTTAAGAACGCTTACAGTTCACGCATAACTGAGGCGAGCCAAAATTATCGGCGATAACGTTATTATCAAAACGGATCACGGAAAAAATAATGGTGATATCATCCGAACAAGCGTCAGCCATGCAGCGGCCACTTTTGGGCTTGCCGAAAGCTTCAATTAAGAGCAGATGCTGAGAAAAATTATTGGGTCCTATTTTCCAAATTATGACATTTTTTGTAACAGGTAGGATCGAAACGCTCTTTTGCGTGGCCTAACTATTCTAGGACGATCTGCACAAGCGTAAAAAATGAATCTCTATATGAACACATTTCCACTCTCTTATTTCTGAGTGCAATGACGAGGTAGGGTCGTTCATAACAGGCATCGGCAATGCGATAATTAAGGACCTAAGGTCAAGCTCGAACTCATGCAAAGCCAACACGAACCTACACCGATCAATGCCATCGTCTTGCGGTGGTCGAGAATATTGTTCATGCGGTGCGGTCACTGGCTGTGAACTGCGCAGTGATGCGGTCTGCGGTCAAAAGACTGGCTGTGAACTGCGTAGTGGTGCGGTCAAAAGACCGACTGTAAACTGCGCAGTGATGCAGTCAAAGGACTGGCTGTAAAGTGCGCAATGGTACGGTCAAAAGACTGGCTGTGAACTGCGCAGTGGTTCGGTCAAAAGACTGGCTGTGAACTGTGCTGTGGTGCGGTCATAAGACTGGCTGTGAACTGCGCAGTGGTGCGGTCAAAAGACTGGCTGTGAACTGCGCAGTGGTGCGGTCAAAAGACTGGCTGTGAACTGCGCATAAGACTGGCTGTGAACTGCGCAGTGGTGCGGTCAAAAGACTGGCTGTGAACTGCGCAGTGGTGCGGTCAAAGGACTGGCTGTGAACTGCGCAGTGGTTCGGTCAAAAGACTGACTGTGAACTGTGCTGAGGTGCGGTCAAAAGACTGGCTATAAACTGCGCAGTGGTGCGGTCAAAAGACTGGCTGTGAACTGTGCTGTGGTGGGAAGACTGAGCCTTCAGATTGCGCAGTCTCAGCAGCGATCAAACCGCAGTTATGCCCAAATTCTTCTCCAATATCTTGCAATCGAAACAATGATGGCGTTCCGAAAGCGGTTCTTTGCAGTACCAAAAAAGAGTGTTTTTAGCTAGTTTAAATAATTGAAATTGGCTCAGTTATATTTTTCCAAAATTGCCGACGCGCTAATAATGACATAATATTGGCGATATTNTACCGCCAGACGTACTTTGTCGTAAATTAAAAAAGTATTTAATACAGACAAACCATGGTAGAACTTTTTCCACGATATTTGTTTTCATTTATGTTTTATTCCATCGCTAAACTCCACCATACATTCTATATTGTCCCTTACACATATAACAAAATTGGATCTCTAACCGTTTCAATACAATCGGAAATTTATAGACAATCTATCCAATAAGTCGGGCAGATAAAGGATTCGTATGCGATTCTTGCGGGACCAACGCAACGAAAACTTCTAAAAATATAGCATGGTTCTATAACTTCTATTCCCCCGATCAATGATTTGAAAAAAAATATAACTCAATACTCACTGCAGTGAGTGACAGAGAACGCATTTTCTCGTCGACGAAACGTGAAGTCACGTACGGACACACAGACAGACGGACATGGCGAGCACAATAGAGCATTTTTTCAATAAATTAGAAAATGCGCTAAAAAGAGCGTATTTGATCCTTAAAAAAATGGGAGAAACTTTTTTTCGGTAATATCGGATGCTAGAAATTGAAGGTAATAATGTTTATATTATACTTGCATTGAAATAAAAAATATAACTCAGTACTCACTGCAGTGAGTGAAAGAAAGCGCATTTTCTCGTCGACGAAAACTTGAGGTCACGGACGGACGGACAGACGGACAGACGGACGGACAGACAGGCAGACGGACATGGCCAGCACAATAGCGCATTTTTTCCATAAATGAAAAAATGCGCTAAAAAGGGACTCAGCCATGCTTCAACACTATAAAGGCACGTATATATGTATAAATAACAATGGCTTACTGGAGATAAGCCTGCACAACGACAAAAATTAATTGAACTATAGATATTCAGTCCACGAGCCCTAAGTAGTCACAAAACTCATATAATCATGCAAAATATTATAATTTTTCTTCTGTGAAGAGCAACAATGTCCAGAAATATAATTATAATTAGACACAAAATCTAATTAAGCTTCAGACTATCAAATGCTACCTCAATTGATGCAACATAATTAACGGAACATTAACTTGATGGTGAATGAGCATCCGCTGCAACACAGAAACTGAGAGTTAAGGGGAGAACATGATGTTAATTAACTTAATTAAGGTTGAAGTTATAGTTAACCAAGTTTGAACTTTAATCAATAGTAAAGTAGTTTCATATTAACTTGACCAGAACGTAGGGGAACTGCAGATAGGATTAACTGCTGCGCAGGGGTCGGGAGATGGACAGTCATTACGTATTACCGTAACTTTAACGAACAGGTTGTGGTAATGGAAGGTTATTATGGAGGTTTACTAGCCCTAATAACGCATTTATATGAACGCAGCGTATGTTTGGACGCTGTGCATTAAATGCGTAACGTATAATATACACGCTGCGTATAAATATATAATCATGATACATACACTGTGTATAAATGTATACGCACGATTCGTACGCTGCAGACATATGTATATGATACATATGCAGCGGATATACTATGTATAGACATGATACATCTGCAGCGTATACATGTATAGGCACGATACATATGCAGCGTATACATGTATAGGCATTAAAGTCATTAAACTCAATATAATAACTCAATAGCAAGCATAACGAAATGAGAATAGTAATCGTACCGCTTCCTTATTTTCTAAAGTTCACTAATTCATGCATTGCGTTAAAAGATTTAAAGATATCAACATATTTTATATCGAAGCTGAGATCAATGATCCGTGCAGTCCGGATATTGATAACTTAATAACTTCCCAATCATGTATCAAGGAAAGTGTAATAGGTTTTAAGGCTAATGCTTGAATGTGTACAAACGGAATTTGAAAATGCCACTAAGGAATGTAACACATAATTAATATCAAGCTTTTTTCCAACGGCGCAGGAGATTCAAGTTCATAAAGTAAGACTTGAACGTCCATTGAGTAGGGACTGAGTCTTTCCGCGCTAATCTGCAACTGAAAGCCCTTGCGATCCCAAATGTACTTTAGAAAGGAGAAGAAACTTGGTTTCAAGCTCACATACGTTAGCAGACAATATTATGATGTGAATGAAATATAATGAAATAAAAAACTATTTTATGCATATATATGGTAGGTAAAAGCGACATACTCCTGATTGATCGGCAAAATGTCGTTAGAGATACTCCTTCCCTAACAATTTTCCATGCGGGCCAGCCTCGGCAACAGGTGCTGCCTAGGGCTCGGGGAGCACGTAAATCAGCCGCTCAATGTTCATTCCGGCCGAACTTGAAGTTCAGCCTATAATCATGGCAAGCACATCCAAACATTATCAGAACTAATTAAACTCGAAAGGAGATGTTAAACAAAACTTATTACGAAGGAATAGTCAAGTAGACCAAACAAAAAAATTCCAAGTGTAGCGACTGCAAGCAGACGCCTTATAAACATCATCCCAATTTTGATGGGGATTCATGAGATTTTTTGCATACATTTTCTCTTGTTCTCAAAAAATATTTCCAAATGTTTCTTCATTCAAAAACACAACGTAGAATTCACGATCCGTGACATGAAACGGAATAATATGAATNTCAGAAGTAACATGTCGATGTAAGAAGCCATAAAATACACATAGGACTCCATTTGAACATGGCATTGGAAGTGACATATTCATTTATAATTAAATTTTAACCACTTATTGGTATTAAAACTTATGTAAATATTTTATTTACCTTGATCAACATGCAATAATAATTAGTTTATAGTAAAAGGACAGTGAACATATAGAATTAATTGAAATGGGTAAAATTAATGCCTTCGAAATCTATGCATGTGTTAGTATATAATAGGCCTTAGGTTCATGGTAGAGCAAAAATAGTCATATTTCATCAGAAGTTCGAACCACCAAAATATTATTACACACTTTTAATAATTTTTTTGGGTGATGTGAACAATATTCAATTTCCATCCCCGTTTTCTATCCCAGAAAATATTCGACTCATGGCCAGGGGAAGTTCCTAACGATCGAGGTTCAGCGTACGTCGTAAAAACCCTGCGAGATTTCCACTGCCTCAATCTAGAGCTACGTTATTTTTAATTTCTCGTTCGTTCTCGAGTAATAATTTCAGTGGAAGGTTTCGCCACCACTAATTGGTGTTGGGCTCAGAAGAAATGAGGGCGTATTTCTCCGTGGACTTCAATTGAAGGCCGAACTTCTCGGGAGTATCTTGATTACC
>NW_025936362.1:0-4587 GCF_000764305.2 Hyalella azteca | reverse complement strand
CTAACATGTTTATAACACATTGACTCAACAACGGTGAAAATAATCGAAATATTTTTATGTAATTAGCATGAAATACTTTTATCTAAGTCTAATTTTTGTAGTTCACTCATTGGGAGGCTATAGCAAAGTCGTAACACTGAAAGTGATACCTGCTTTGAGGTTTCTGAAGAACGACCATATTTTTCTGCTCACGCCATTTCTAGTGAATCTTTTCAAGATATCAAGCAAATGCATTTACTCTGATTGATTGTTTTTCAGATTTTTGGAAAGCTATTTTTTTGTAATTTGGCATCATAGTAATTTCATTGAAACTTCGTAACTCTTGAGAGACTGAGTGTGTCAATTCATTAAGATTCTCAGAATAAGGATGACAACATAGGTTTTGCATATTATCGTAGCAACGTGAAATAACTTTAATTGATTATTCACAGGAGACCCAACGAATAAATCAGTTTTTAATAAGTATCCTAATTCACTGCTACTGACATGTCGGCCATTCTAATAGTTGAAAGAAATTAATTTGATATTAGTAGCTCAGGAACTCAAGTTCTCATTAAATACACGATTCATTAATAAGTTATATTTTACTCTAATGGTGTATGGGGAAACGGAGACTCAAGTTCATATATAACACTCATCAATTGTATTGATGATATATCACTCAACACCAAAATCAATTACTTTAATACTATTAGTTTAAGAACCCAAGTTCTCATTAAATACACGATTCATTAATAAGGTAAATTTTGCTCTAATGGTGTACGGGAAACTTAGACTAAAGTTCATATATATCACTCATCAATTGTATTGATTATATATATCACTCAACACTAAAATCAATTACTCCAATACTAGTAGTTCAAGAACCCAAGTTCTCATTAAACGGGCATCGCCATTAAGCATATTTTTATGTTCAAGTCGTTGTCTGTCCTGTGTAAGTCCCTTGCGCTACTCGGAATACTTACTTGTTGCCTTGCGTGTGTTTGATATGCCCAAGATTAGGTTAAGGTATTAAAGGACTACTGACACAGCTATCAAAGCAAGCTGTCCCTAAGTTACCATTGCACGCCGGCGCCGGGCTTTGCAAGTGTCAGCCAGAGTGACAGTCGTCAACTTTCACGCTTGAGTGAGCGTCTGCGATGCTGGAGGTCTGGGGTAAAAAACTTGCCCTAAATTAACTTGCAACCGTGAACTGGTTGGATGCTAAAGGCAGTGAGACTTGAAGCTGGTTAATTTCACGATTTGCCTTAGGTTCGATATTTAATGTTGTACCAAATCCTTCATCAGTTTTATTGTAGAGATAAAAGTTAGGTAAAGGAGATTGAGTTAATAACCCATCGACCAAACTTTCAGATGAAAATGAAATGGCAATTCTTTTTATACTGACAAAATATGATTAATTAGAATTACAGGTGCTATATGTGATTTATAAAATTAGAAGAAATAGAATAGAATTATATCGTTCTCTCCTGTAATCAGTTCAAGATTAANATATCTATAGCTGTCTCTTATACACATCTAGATGTGTATAAGAGACAGGAAGTGGCCGGGCTAATTTTCGTTGTCAATGTTAACAACAAACAAACAAACAAACAAACAAATAAACAAACAAACAAACAAACAAACGCGAAGCTAAGCTAAGAAAAACGTGTTAATATATAATTCAGTTAGGCCTTTGTAGAGATTACAGAAGCGTCCCTCAATCTTTTTGCATCATGTGTTGGAATTTGCTGTGGATGTCAATCGTTCAAATGTTCGTATAACTTAAAATTCACGTGCTATTTCAAGCCTCCGAGTGACATGGAGCGCGGCTAAAAAGCACGTCGCAAAAACCTCGAATTACACAGAAGGAAAATAGCTTTCGAGTGCTACTCGATACTTTATGAAACCGCAATCTAGCCAACCCGAGATCTGCGTGAAAGAGTTTTGCCAAACAACACAAAACACTAAACAGCACAAAACACAAGCTCATGTGTACTGGGCTACATACAAGACCACATGAAAATCCAAACGGCACAAAACACAAGCTCATATGTATTGGGCGTCACACAAATAGTGGCTTTGCAACGCCCATTGATGGTTCTTTTGGTAACCTGACACTCTTAATGCCCCTATCAGAGATGAGATGATCTCGGCGCGTCATGAATGCCTTGTAGTTTGTATCCTGTGAAAGAAAATTTGCGTGCCGGGGACGAGACGGCTAATATAACATCACAAAAGGAAAACGTTCATTGAAGGAATTTAAGGGAAGGATGACGCATGCAACTAAGAATGTTTATAATAGTGAAGTGTTGGTAAAAACGCCCTCTATTTAAAGATTGTGATGGAAGAACTATAGAGCTAAATGCTTCTAAGAAGGTGAGGTGTTGGGCAGATCTTGAGATCAGGCATCGCCATCTCACGCAGTATATGTTATTTATAACTGACGTTATTGACCAGGAATTTTCATTTTCAGTTTGATGAATAATGTAGCTTCCTGTTATACATCCGTGAATGCGTGGTGCGGAAGAATAACATGAGCTTTAACGAACAAATAAAATGAATACTAACGAATAAAATGAACTTTTGAAAAAGTGATGTCACGAACGAATAACACGAGTTTTAAAAGAGTGTTGTCTAAATTGAATGAAGAATCTTTGCATGAGCAACTTCATCACCTCAAAATTTGAAAATTATAAGCAGGATAACTATTTAACGAAGCCCTCAGTGCAACTTTTATTGAAGTTGATAAGTTAAGAAAAGAGCACTCGATCTGAATGAAAATGTTTAAAGTATACTACCATATCTTAAATGGAAATTGTTGCTACATGAAATGTATGAATTGTCTTTCATATATTTTTGAGGTCAATATTACTCGCCAATGCGATCGCGGTCTTTAAGTATTAAAATCACTTGACTGCTTAAATCGACAGTTTATCAAAAAAGCCCCTTTATATTTTTAAACAAAAGCCTATTCTAAATGCAGCCAACAGTTCATATCCCCTCGAAATTGTAAATCGATAGGTTTGCCTGCCCGTATGTGTTTCATTCTTATTTGTTCCTCATTTGACGATTTATGCTTCAATGTGAATTTATTGCTGATTATTTGTACCTGTGTTTAAGGAGCTGAAGAACTGATGATAGAGCTGGTCTCCGAAACGTTTTCCTTTTCAAGAAATGGTGAATTTTCTGGCTATTTTCTGGCTATTTTTTCTGGCTATATTTCTGGCGATTTTCTTTGCTTTTAAATTTTTGATCTCGGTCTCAATATGCATGATATGTGAAAATTTTTTGGAGGACCACCGGGACACCCCAACTCGGTCTACATGATCGTATAGGGTTCCGGTCACTGACAGTCTTCACGTAAACTAACTTTGGGCGTCGCTCCATGGGCTCATACTTTCAAAATTCGCTGAGTGAACGTAAGTACTTACGCTCTATTTTCAGCGCATTTTCTCATTTATGGAAAAAATGCACTATTGTGCTCGCCATGTCCGTCCGTCTGTCCGTGACCTCAAGTTTTCGTCGCCGAGGAAATGCGCTCTCTGTCACTCACTGCAGTGAGTACTGAGTTATATTTTTTGTCTATGATTGGTAGATTTTGCTTGAAAATCCGTCAATGATTGGCTGATGAACTTACGATCTCTTAACTTTTTTTGCAAGCATAGACCCTGGACAATAATCTATCAACGTACACCTTACGCATTCCAACTTCCGTAAATTGTAAACTGAAATGGAAATTAACTAATTTACAGCGATAAATAAATTCCGAGTAAAATTACGAATGAACCGCATGATAATGTTACATACATCCTTTCACCTATAATTGCCTGGAATATTTGCAAGTTTTTAAGCACTTTTGCTCTACGAATAACTCTTTAAAATAACAAATGAATTTTTCTTCTCTAATTGTATATAGCCGAGAAAAGTTATTTCTTCTTGCAATTGCTCAAGTGTTATCTATAAAAACAAGGAGCGCTCTCTTAAAATAATAAACATCGCATCCAACTCAACAGCTGCGCTTCTCTTCCTGTATTTTCTCTAATAACACAAAACACTCATTCAAGCGCCGATGCTACCTACAGAGAGACATGTTATTGGCGGGAATTTTGAGAAATTGTCTCATAAACATTTATAAAAAAAAGTCCCTTTATATTTTTCAATAAAACATAGTCAACAGCTGCACTTTTCTACGTGTATTTTCTCTAATAACACAAAACACTCATTCAAGCGCCGATGTGCTACCTACAGAGGGACATGCTATTGGAGGAAATTTTGAGAAATTGTCTCCTTAACATTAATGTCGAAAAATTAAGATGGGTCACTCAATACATTGTTCCGAACGGAATTGAATTTTTCAAGCATTGTTTTGTCGATATTAAAACGGTGCTCATCCTATTTTCGTAATTCTAATTGGTGAATTAGAAATCCTAATCCTAATCCTAATTAGAATCCTAATCCTAATTGGCGGGAATTTTGAGAAATTGTCTCATAAACATTAATGTCGAAAAATTAAGATTGGTCACTCAATACATTGTTCCGAACGGAATTGAATTTTTAAAGCATAATTTCGTCGTTATGAAAACGGTGTTCATCTTATTTTCCTAT
>NW_025936361.1:0-23675 GCF_000764305.2 Hyalella azteca | reverse complement strand
ATAGCTATCTGAAGCGCTAGTAAATCTTCTACTACTATGCATGATAATTACCAGTGAGATTTTTTTAATTTATCTTTCTTAAGTTATAGTCAATAATTCCATGCCAGTAAGAAGTGTAAATGTAAATTCAATTCTGTAAAAGTCAGCATTATCACTAAGAAACACTGTCCATTAGGTTCTTATGATCTGTCTTCTTATTAGTTATTTATCATCTATAATAATCCATGAATGTATATTTTTAATGCTCCCAACTGCGAAAAGTTTCACGTCTAGGAAGTTTTTAGTAAAATTTCTTAGAAAAATGAATTTTGCACATTTGTACTGTAGAGGTCTTAAATTAAACATTAATTTATTGTTGCGCAGTAGGCTTTTATTTACTAAATTTAATGTCAAGTTGGAATGAGTGTTAGTAGGTTTGAATTGTAAAATATTTTATAGAGAAAACTGAAACTGTGCTGGGAAAGTGCGGATAGAAAAAGGCAGCAGGAGGAACGCGGTCGTGTAAGCAGCATCTTGTTGTTCGTAAAGCTTGTCCCTCGGACTGAAGCTAATATGTAGATGCCCACTTGTCGTGCTACAGTCTTGTATGTGAAGGAAACGTTTAATGTAATTGTAACGTCTTGTGCAATAAGGTATTTTCCTGGGACCGGGATTTAAATGAACAATGAACCTGCCACTATACGCACGACAGCACATTTTTACGCAGGCCTTTTTTGACCCACAAATATAAGTAGCTCACCTGCGTACCAAGTGCCGCTCCCAGGTATATAATGCGGTGGCCACTGAGCCGCCAGGTCACTGCTGCCTCTGCTTCCGTAGAGGTAAGGCTACACTGAGCCTCGGCTGCAGTGCAGCCAGTGCACTGAACCAGTCATGTGCTCGGGGAATCATTGAGCGATTTGTCGTTTTCTTAGATATTTTTTCCTAAAAATCATTGGTTATAATTCTAAAACACGATATTTGTAATTATTTTCTTTGAACTGAGCATTATTATTTACACGTAGTGTGGCATTAGAAAAAATACTGTCTAATTTTACTAATTTAAAGCGAATAAAATATAACCTGTTATTGTTGATCCAATTAAATTTAACTCAGGCGCGAGGAAAGTTCTCGCTGAAGTGTGTTAGTGTGAGGATGAGTTTTCTTCCTGAAACTTCTAAACAATGAACATGTAGAATTTCCCATATGAGGCACAGTGCTATGGGGACCTCCTCTGCCTGGTGTCACAGCCATGTTCTTTTTAGCGCATTTTCTCAATTATGTAAAGAATGCACTATCGTGCTCGCCATGTCCGTCTGTCCGTTCGTTTGTCCGTCTGTCTGTCTGTCTGTCTGTCTGTCTGTCTGTCCGTCTGTCTGTCTGTCCGTCTGTCTGTNGTTTCAAAATTATTTACTGAACTCGGGATGAATGATGGAATTTAGGAAAACTATAAAATTATCATGAGCATAAATAAGTGGCAAATAACTTGAAAAATAAGAAAGACTCTCAGAAGTACGTATCGAATGTGGTATTTCAATATAATTCTCATAATTATAAAAGCAAAATATGGACCAATATCCCATTCATGTACTAAGCGCCTATGCCCAAAGAAACACATTCAAGCAACTTTTTTTAGCCCCGTGTTAGTTTTTGTCGGTTCTTTGGTTGGATTCTTCAAAGAGGTTCACCACAAAAGACGCCTCAAGAAATCAACGCTCTAATTCCCGAGACGCTGTTGTACAGATAATGTCGAACGCAGCGTCTCCATTCGTTCGCTCTCAATGATTTCAACCCATATTTAAAAAAAAAAAGATTAAATGTTATAATGAAATATATTAAGCCATTAGTCCTAAAATCTTTAATTTTTCCAATAAAAAATTCAATAACTTATTAAGAATTTAAGCTTGTTGCAATCAACAATTGATAGCGCTATATAAATACCGTTTCGGTTACCTTTTCTCATTGGAGGCCGGGTGTTCATTTTGGGAACTACTATTGGAAGTTAATAATATCAGGTTATGTGTTAATAAATTGCAAGAGTTTCTTTAAGTTTTAATTGCGACATGGGTGGAGCAAATTTACTCAATCAACCCTTAAAATTCACTACTTGATTTTAGCAAGAACCATATTTTCAGAGATACCTTATTTCTCTTCCGTATGCTCATTGTATTACGACGAGCAGGAAAAAGCGTGTTTAATAAAGTCGGTTGACTATACTTAGACACATCTAACAGTTTTGTTATATTTCGAGCGCCAAATTTCCTTGTACGAGAATGTTGTTAGGGTTTTAATTGAAGACATTTTTTTAAATTTTTAGTTTAGAGACTACTTCACTGTTCACGTCCGCACTCTAGGAAAGCTGCGTTAGTTATTGTTTGGTGCGGAGACGTGACGGAGGAAAGTTTAGGGCTTGCACTTGAAACATTAAAAAACGAATACAAGTGGAGTTTGAATTCCTTTGGTACATGAACAAGGAGTGGGTTGGAATTACGATCACGAGCCGTATTTAACGCTGATGCTTGGGCCTAGTTGGCTTTCAGAGCCCACAGCAATGTGGAACACAAATAGCCCGCCCCCAGACCCATTGAGCTAAGCCCCTTGCAGCCCTGGGGCCATACTTTCACAACTCGCTAAGTAAACGTAAGTACTTACGCTCTATTTTCTTGTCTATGATTGGTGGATTTTACTTGAAAGGCCGTCAATGATTGGCTGATGAACTTACGATCTCTTAACTTATTTTTGAAAGTATGGACCCTGCTCGGTTGCTAGAACGTTGCTGAGCCCTAACAATGCTGGAGGCGCGGTGACTACAATGAGTGAGGTGGAAACAAGCTGCTCACTGCTTGCCGGTACTTAAATGAATGTTTAAAACTATTTGAAGCAAGGAATAAGAAACTTACGAAGCTAAAATTCTTGAATCATTGCTATTTTTTTATTAAGTAGTCTAACTTAAAGTTGAAAAGGCATGCCATATTTAATCATGACTCTCGAATGACTTTCGGGCAAAGAATGAGTTCCTACTCAAATTAATGAAATGTTTAGACAGCATAGACGCTCAGCAATGATTGAGTCCACATAGTATTGAGTCCACGCTCAGCAATAGTATGAGTCCACATACATGAAGTGAGGCTCGTTGTATGAACGAAGTACAGAGAGCGACGGAAAAAATGTAACTCAACAAATAGTATGGAAATCATGCTGCCCTCGTAAATTATTTAATAATAACAGCTTGTGAAATTTGTTTAAAAAGCTTTCATTTTTAAAGACAGCTCATATATAAATTAATTTCAAATGTAAATTCAAACTACAAAAGTTAAAATACGACGTCAAGCATTCTGTGCCTACAGCTGTATTGCATTTTTCTCGAGTCAACACATGTACAGCTGCACTATTTGCATTAACTGTTCAAACGCTCATCCAGCCTATAGATGAAATGAATCACACTCGTGACTGATTGGTCATATGACCGACCTGATCGCGCACACACAGTGAACCAAACTAGTTCATTCATTGGAAGCAGGAACTTGAAAATAATTGAAACTTGAAAATAATTGTCAATTTAAAGAACATCGGGATAGAAGTCAAAATTTCATCGATTATAATGCGTGGTTCTATAGCGTCCCCTGATCTTAGCGCCATTATAATGTGTCATCGACAAGTGCTATAGGGAGACGATCTCAAGTTGTCCTTGGAGCAAATTAGTAGAGAATATTGAATTGAGTGCAAATTATCGAACACGACTTAAACGCTCTATATAATAGCCGGCCTAAATTATTTCTACGCCCAAGTGCTCACTTTCTATTGGCAGGCAATTTGTTGAAGGTTTATTTACTTGCTAGCTTGAAGATCTGTAATCTTTTTTTTGTGTGGTGAAACGTTGGCGGGATGGAAAAACTTGCATATCTATAATGCTGAAGATTCGGTGAATGTCTATTGCTAGAAATTATTTCATGGCAGTAATTATTTTATCACTATAACCATCATAAATGAGATTTGAATTGAAATAAGCTCCCCAATATTGCATTTATTGTTCAAGTGTTTATTGTAATAAATAACTTTAAAAATACATGAAGAACTAACTAATTTACTCATGCGAAACAGCCATTTTTTCTAATTAGGTTCATTTTTACCGGCTTATCAGGCAAACTTCCTAAAATGTCCTTTGACAAAAATTCAATTTTACGTACAGTTGCAATTCAAACTGACAGCAGTACAGTTCTGGGTAGACGGTTCAGATACTTTCATCCAGTACGAATGTATTGGAATGTCAGGAAGATTTTATGAGAATCACCTAAATTCAGTTCATTCCAAAAACTCGACAAAATATTTATGTTTGTGGTTTCAGTATTTATCAATTGGAATTGAGCTTGTTTGATATGTTTGTATAAAGTTTGTCCGACTAGAGAGTTCTTGCGAAGATAGATGAAGCTGTTGCTCATTGAAGAATCCGCCAGTAAAGATTAGGCGTGTGATACGCATGTGTTTTGCTTTTAGAATTGAGACGTCCTTCATTTCTAGCGAGTTTGATTGCAGGGAGCGTTACCTACTATGAGAATATGTATGTAGATGCATAGTTTACTACACACAAATAGCGATTGAAACCATCAAATGATTTTGCATGTCGCTTTTCCAACTATCATCTGGTAAGAACACAACAATTAATCCCAAGGTTCAAATGAAATATAATCACGAACAGGTATTATATTATAAGTTGTTCAAAACTCGAAGCTATTGCTGTGTAATTTCTCCACAGACTACTCACTAAAAAGTATTTGCAACTCTAAATTGAAGTTTCCAAGCCCCGAAGTTCAGGCGCACTACTTTCTGTTAAATAAGAAGCAAGAAGATCGTCAACATCTCTTACAGTTACCGGACACGAGCTAAAAGCCTCTTTAGTTTCAGCTGACACCTCGCCGACATCTTCTGATCTGGGTCATTTTTTCTTTAGGCATCTCATGTCTTTGTTCTTAGTTAGGCATACCAAATACCCTCGTTCCTTGTGTGCATGGTTTTGCAAGCGTCTTAAATTATATAGGATTTTTAAGCTCGCAGTTTTCATAAAATTTATTTAGCAATTGATTCGTTAATTTGTGACAATTTTTTTACTCGCCTCGTCGTATAGATGTTTTGGCAAAAACTGTCTGGATATTCTTGCATTGTAATGAAAAAATCAATGCGCACATTGAAGCCGATCACAACACTGATTTGTTTGCTTATAGTCATAACATTACCTAATGTGTTTTTAAAGGCAAATTCTAACCTTCTTTACAAAATTAAACTATGTTATTTGTTGTGCACGTCAAAGAAAGTTGTGGGAACAGAGTTTATGTAAGAAAAGTCTACGGATAAAAGATCTAACATTAAATTTACTCAACCGGTACATCACACGTCTGAGCTTTTCGCTCCTTTCTTGATCCAGCCAACTACAACATAATAATCACTTCTTTTCTTTCTGGAAGCGTTTATTTAATTTCAAATTTAACGCCTTGTGTCAATAAGTTTTTTGTTCAAATTGACGAATAATAATTCTCCGAAGGAAAAAAAACTGGAGGAGTGTTATACGAAACAGTAATGAATTTTTAAATTCCCTTCACCAGTCGAGTCGTTATAAAATATAAACCAATAACCAAGGGAATTTCCAATAATCCCGATGACGGAAGGCGATCCATCCCCTCAATTTTGACGATCCTGTTCTCCGGATATGACGAATCTTGATCCGGGCTTCGTCGCTATCAGACACGCCTACGCGAGGGTGTAGCCCAAGATAAAACGTCCGTGAAGACAACAAAACAACTTTTCGCTAATAAAAATTAGGAGGGAATTTATGTGAAATATATTTAAATTTTACGAAGATAGATGGCTTTCATTGCAAATCGAAATTTGATTTTAGTAGACAAAAATTTACCTTGGAACTTTGCAGAGATTGAAATCCCTGAAATGAAACATTTCACGCATTTTCGACGCTTTATTGGAAATAAATTTTACTAGGGCAATCAGAAAAGCTATTTTTCAGTTGAAAAGCGATATTTTCAACTGAATATCACATCAGCCGTGTAATATCATTCACTGGAAATATATTAACACTTTTGACAAAATTATGCAGAGTTTTCAAATAGAAGAGTAAGATTCAAACATTGCTTGAGGCGATATAGTGAAAATGAACAATTTCTCATGCATTATATCTTACTAAATTACCAATAGTCCAGAAACATTCCATTGCACTGCCGCATCACCATGCAGAGATAAGGAAATATGGAATTCTCTCATTTCACATGTGAAACTTCTTGCTTGAGTAAATCGTAAATAAATTTTCTTTCCTCATCCAGTGGAAGTGGAAACTAAAAGTGACCTAAAATTTGGTTTGTCGCTCATCAACTCGTACCATTTGAAATAATTCCCTACGAATTGGGAAGTGGATAATAGGATAATCTACTACAAATTGATATTTCAAAGGAAGAGATGCATCTACCTTCCATGTCGATAACTTAAGCCGGCGGCCATCAATAGAAATGATCTATTTTACGTTTAAATAAAACTGAACCACATCTTTCGAGGGTAATCCAAACAGCTTCGAAGTCATCATGTGGATATCGAACATTACAAATCGTAGTTTTGACGAGTGTTATACGCTTTTTTAGTGACGAGCGTGAAGTAAGTGCAGTATCTGCAAAGTGGCGATTTATGTCTCATAAACAGCAGTTCTATCGTAAGCCATTGTTATGCATCATTCCTTCTTATTCAAATAAGATGACTGATTACGTCAATAATGGAGTTTTCCTTGGAACTTCATAATATTTTCAATGGAACTCTCCTTAGAACTTCAATGATATTTTATCCAAACTTTGCACTTATGCTCCTTCAATAATAGGACATACGAAAAATTCTACCTTCTTCTCACTCACCGATTTAAACCCACGCATTGATATAATTTACTTTTACCCGCCGAAATAAATTACTTTCATTCACCGATATAAATTATTTCCTCTTATCGATATAAATACTCTCATTCACCAACATACCTCACTCCCACTCACCGACATACCTCACTCCCACTCACCGACATACCTCACCCCCACTCACCGACATACCTCACCCCCACTCACCGACATACCTCACCCCCACTCACCGACATACCTCACTCCCACTCACCGACATACCTCACCCCCACTCACCGACATACCTCACCCCCACTCACCGACATTTCCCACTCACCGACATACCTCACCCCACTCACCCACATACCTCACTCCCACTCAACAACGTAAATATATTGTACAGGGCCTAAACTTTCAAAAAAGTTAAGAGATCGTAAGTTCATCAGCCAATCATTGACGGCATTTCAAGCCAAATACACCAATCATAGACAAGAGAATAGAGCGTAAGTACTTACGTTCACATAGCGAGTTTGAAAACTATGGCCCCAGATCTCCATCTTAGCTCGCATGTTGCGACGACGTTAAGCTCAGACGCTGCGCTCCGCATTGTTGCTTCAATCTAAAGTGTATCGTCTAGTCTTGGTCCCTGAAAAGTTTTCTGATTGCCCAAATAAAATTTGTTTCTAACAAAGCGTTGAAATGCTTGAAATTTAAAAAAAATTTAAGTTTTGCGTTTTAAGGTAAATTTTAGTCTACTAAAATCAAATTTATAATTTGGAATAAAAGCCATCTAAACTAACCCGTTTGAATTGTAAGACAAAATTTTTAACCATGACTTTGTTAAACTACGTCCGATGAAAATGACAACTGATAGTAAAATTTTGAACCAAACAGAATAAAAACTATTATGTAAAACCATTCACCTTAGGTAAAAAAGCTGCCTCTGGCGTAATAGCATTTTGCGTATAAGCATTAATAAATTTACTTACTTCATTAAAAATCGGGTGGGGTGAATTTTCTTGAAAGAAAGTACAAGAGTGTAGTGGAAGAAAATGAAATTCTGGTAAACTGCTAGTAAAAGCGATACGCAGACTGTGCTCCCTCAATGATGATTGCAAACATTCCACAGTCTTGGTAGGTTAATTGCAGACATTGCCGCAATCTTAGTAGGTAGGACTGCAATCTTCTTGTCTGCACCGAGTCGTTGCGAGCGATGCACCGCAGTCTCATTCAGCGGGGCTTTCAAGTTACAACATCGAGACACATATCATTCTATGCGTAAAGACCAGATCTATAAAACTTCGCATACGTTTTTTTTAATTTTCATTTTTGTGGGTGTGGGAGCATTTTTCGTAAAATTTTCAAAATTTTTCGATTTTACCAACGCCACCCTCCCCCTTTTTGCATTATAAAATCCAAACTATAACGAATTTAAAAAAATATATGCGAAGTTTTGTAGATTTTTTCTTTGCAAATCGAACGGTATATCTCTGATTGCTGTAGCTTCAAAACTGTAGGATAAGATAGGATTGCCGTGAGAGAGGTTTTCAGCTTTGACAACTTTTCAGTAGAGACAAAAAACCGCCGCGCGGCACGTAAAGGCACGTAACGTAGCCTAGATACCGAAAGTAAGCGTCAACTCACTTCAAAGTCAGTCATCGGTGCATGGAGCCACTAAATGAACACCATCCCGCGTGCTGTTTGTGAGGTTACTGAGCTCTAGCCGAGTGGAGAGCACATTTTAGTGTTAATTTTAGTGTTTAGTTAATTTTCCCCTTTGGAATTACTGAAGGCCCCCCACCCCCTTCCCCCTTACGGGATCTGTCGTGAACGCATAAATCAACGTACAGAGATGGTTCTAGTACCGTTCGAAGCGGCGGAAAATAAGCTATGAGATAAACATAAGAACCGGAGAATGTCATAATTGACCGCTTTACGTCAGACGATCCCCATTATGGTGCCCGGCCGGGTAATTTCCGCCTTAACTTTACTGAAAGGGCCCGGACACCTCCCCCCTTACGGGATCTGCCACGAACGCATAAATCAACGTACAGCGATGGTTCTAGTACCGTTCGATGCGTCAGAAAGTAAGCTTTAAGCTTACTAAGCCTAAAGTCTTACTTCCGGCCAGAGCCTGAAAACCGGAAAAGTCAAAATTTCGACCTTTGGACCCAGACGTTCCCCTTAATGAGACACATTTGAAAATACTTTCATGACAACTCCTTGTAAGATGTCCGGTCGTCATATGTATTTTCTTTTCTTATAAACCTGGAATGTAAGTACATTTTTAGAATTTATTTTCTAATTTTAAATATGAAGAACTTGAGCGTTGTAAAAACAGCAGAAATAATTTCGCAGTTCATCTATGAAAATCCTTATTTATTTGCTCATATGAATTTTGTACTCTTTGATGTATATGAAGGTCTGCAGATTATTATAACGAATAAGTATGAAAATATAACATTGAGTTAATACTAATCCTTTTCTTTCATGTAAGAAATAATTGATGATTATTTGTCATTGATTCATAACTTTACCTGCGGTATGTTCAGTTAGTGAGAATCATGGTTGAATTTTGTTTGTTAAATTCTTGGCATATTTTCTTGGATGAATTCAACCAGGTCAATAATATTATTTTATTAGCAGTTTTCATTTCAACAGTAATTGTGATGATGGATAACGATGTGCGATGGTGATTTTCGAGGTCATTAAGATGCATATGAATTACTCACCATGGTGAGATTCTTAATCATTATGATACTTATTGCGTTTAAATTCAAAATTATATCCGTATAATTTAGAATAAAAATCGCATTTTCCGTGTTTAGAATTAAGTTAGAAGGCTAAATACGAAATATCGATGGCAACTCACCCGTATATGGAATGTACTAAATAATAATTAATCATACCTACATCCTACATCTATGTATGACTTTTACAAATCCAGAAGTTACCCTTATTGATCCATGAACAACTCGTATTTATCCGTCAATAACTTTCATCTACTCAAAAACACATCATCAACCCGTGGACATTTTTTATTAGCAATTTTTCAGCTCTAATAAACTATTATTAATCTACGAATCACTTTTATTTTCATCGAACAACTTTTATTAATTCAAAAAGACATAAATTCCTCGTAATTAAACAACTTTTACTAATTCATTTAATTTGTCCCGCATGCGGCGTCTCTCAGGCGGCCCGGCGTTCCCACGCAAGCAACCACGGACTCCGCACCGCGCAAGTCAGTAACACGCGTCGCTGGGACGCAGGTCTCGTGATGGCCTCGGCGGCTGAGCTCAATCCCTAACAAAATTTAGAGTCGCCCCAGCTTCTGGTAATCCAAATCAGAAGCTGCCGCGTCTGTAAATTTTCACTGGGATGGGGTTTTTTGTTTGAAGTCAAATTGTAGGTTAGCTCATTGGAAACAGGCTTTAATCGAACGGATGCTAGTACGGGATACACAATTTGTTGACATTCATCATTTGTTATAATTAGATTTGTTAAAAACAAGCCTGCCAATTTTCAAGTTTCATCTTAAAAGGGCATCCGGTTGATTTTTTAAATATTATGTGTTCAATATCTGTACATGAAATATGAAGTAATGTTTGTTTTATCTCAAACTACAATGGCTATAATTACTTGCTAACAAGTTATAATAATTATAATTGTTTTAATTAATAACAATTAAGAAATGCTATTGTTCAGTGGGCTGCCTTCACTACGGACATTCATGCCTGGGAGGTGAGTCACTGTTGTGCGTGTCATTAATTAGGCTATTTATTGCAAACATTAATTCATGGTATAGAAAACAAAATTTTACATCATTAACCATCATTCCAATTATGATAAATTTTCATTTGATTGCCACGAGAAACAACCAGCATGGCCATCAGCGGGAAATATTGACTCGTGGCTCCGAGCAATACTATATATTCGCTAATGTGTCAATAGAATATAATTACTTAAACTCTCATACGTGTCACCAACCTTTCAAATAATAGATAAAACACTACTTTTTCTTCAATTTTCAGCTCATGGTAAACGCAGTGCATCCAGCGAAGAAGATTGGGCAACTCGCTTCGTAGAGTATCTCGATTCCCTGGGCCAACCACTTTATTCCAAGCCTATTGTGCGCACGAGGCAATCACAACCTATTCGACCAATTGCAATGCTGAAGGTGCGACCAGTAACTGTTGCTCATTCATTCCAACGACCATCTATGAAGCTTAAGCAAATTCCGGTAAACGACTTAATACTGAACGGCTACGCTACGAAGCGACCATACCAACTGCCGTTTACTTTAAAGAACTTGGCACGAGTCGGATTCGGACTGGCTGCTGAAACTGACGTGACATCGTTGAATGCCATCCAGAGGTCCAGCGCTGAAGAAATCGATCAAGACGATGATACGACATTCGATTACTCGCCAGGTCAACTCACACGTAATCTGCGATCACCTGATGGGAAAAATAAACTCTACCAGAAAGAGTCCTTCCGAAACGATGAAAGCGAAATGAGCAGCGAACAGCTCGATTTCACTCCATCCAATCAATTTACTGAAAGCGTAATTTTGGATAGTCCTTCTTTGCTTAAGCAATTGTTGTATGTTCTCATTGACCGCGACGCACTTGGAGATTGGCCCGAGGAAGCCTGGTTAGAAAAATCGGAGCGGGAAGTTGGCAAACAATGCGAAACGGAATGAATTATTGGTTCCAAGAACACGATGGGAAATTTATTATCCTTGTTCGGTTGACATCCCACTCCACAAGGATGCTGTTCCACCTACAACGGGGTAAGTGAAATGAGGTAACAGTCTGCCATGAATAAGCTGCCTAATTTCCAAAATTTCAAACAAAACTGAATGCAATGATGTAATATATGATCGGAAGATCTTTAAACAATATTCTAAGTGATTTTTTACCGTTTTATCTAGTTGTCATTCTGAAGATCCAGAGAAAATAATATCTACTCATTTCTGTCAAACTTATTCTATAAATGATCGAGGTGAATATTTTCGAGATTTCGAAATAACCAATAATAAATCATAAAAGCGTCAAACTTAAAGCGCCAAAAACTTCTAGAAAGTTGGACACAAGTAAAGAGGAATGTTCTCTGTCTTACTACGCGGAGACGGCTACCGCATATAGTGGGACCATTTGTGCCTTACCTCTGATGGACCCTGCATATTATTGCGCTGCAAAAGAATGAACTGCATTCAAAAGCATAGGTCCATATTTCGCTAAAATAACTCGAAGAAGGAAGGAAAATTCAAGACGAAAGCTAAACATTACTTAATTTAAGAAACAATATCTCGCGAATTTCAAGTCACATTTGGCACGTAGTGTGACATTTAGTTATGATGTGTATACGAAAAATTGTATTAGAGTTGTTTTTTCCGAGCTTTTTGCACACTCGTAAGTTATTATTCAAATAAGATTATCAAATCCTATTATCAGTCCAGGACTTTGAAAAATCTCTAGTGTTTTGCACACAAAGCAGCTGTGATCTACAGCTCTCTCATCTGTGGATCTCTGTGTCGACAACTTTAACCTCATAAAAGTTTTTAATAAATGGTGAATTTTTTAATATAGATAAATTAGTCAAACAAGCTAAAAAATTTAGGCCTAGGCAAGTCACAACAAACAAATTAACGATTAACCCCGGTTAGAAATTCAATCTGTATTCAAATCTTCTTTCGTTGAATGATGCAAACATTATAGCAGTTACAACGACTGACTCGTCACATTTCAATGTCATTCAGGGCGTGAATATACCCAGCTAATAGGCATCTACTCATGATGGGCACCAGCAAAGGAAGAACCAGAAGAAATTTTCTAAAAATCTTATTACGTCAATTTTTATGTTACTCAACCATCAATGGTGTATTAATTTGACAATACATTATAACTGAACCATTCAGACGATATTACGAAGCAGTCATTACTGCAGCGAAGTTGTCATGACTTTCCGAGTCCACATCTTCATTTATTTGGAGTCGCTAACGCTTGTGACTCACTCAATCTCGCTCTCAGCCAACGCACAAACATGTTCGATTAATCAACGTGCAGCCAAGCTTTTCGAAACATTTATTTAACAAAAAAAAACTATTGATGTTTACCTGATGCTTTAACGCTTGCCCGCGGCTATGATTCGAAACTTGGCGAAAACTTGGCGAATGTGTTTACAATTTCGTAACTCTTCTTAGATTTGTACTCTTTACATGAAATAAGACATCAGAAACTTGGTTGGATTATTTAACATTCTTTAATTGTAATGGTACATTTTCAGTTTTAAAACGATTGAAAAATGTATTTATTTGGCAGAGGAAAAAATTGAGAAAGGAAGTATTTTTATAACTTAGCATGATGTAATCACACTATTAATAAAGATAAAGATAAAAAGACAAGCATCCGTTTTATTAGTAATGAACAAATGTGATGAATTTTAAGATAGATTTAGTCGAAAACTTTATTGAAAGCTACCAGATAATATTAGAAAATTAGATTATCGTTAGTTTATATTTTATACGCAATCAATTCTGAAAATCTCCTGACATAAACTTATATTGTAAACGAGATAATTGTTCTGTTACGTTAATTAGTATACATCGCATTAGAATTTTTTAGCTCACAATGCCAAAATTTTGATTTGCTTGATTGTTGATATACATCGTCCCCAGTGAACTGAGCTTAGCGTTGAATGCATTGCGATATAGCACCAGCTGGAGCAAAACTTTGTCTCTATTTTTAAACTCTTCTGGTGTGTGTCATGCTTGGCAAATTTAATTGATGTCACGTGTTAATGGAACGGTGCAATAATACGCACCGTTTTATTTCGTACAAGAATCCTACTACGTGTTTCCGTCTCATGTAGATTAAATGTAATTACACACCATTAAACGTTCACGCTAACATAAGAATTGAGATTTTTCCGTACATTTATGCAATCTTACA
Organism: Hyalella azteca; assembly: GCF_000764305.2. Lineage (NCBI taxonomy): Eukaryota > Metazoa > Arthropoda > Malacostraca > Amphipoda > Hyalellidae > Hyalella > Hyalella azteca. Next base: position 9,865 of record NW_025936361.1, on the reverse strand, counting down.
CAGCAAGTTGCCTACTTAATAAGTAGGAACTGCGAGTGTTTTTTATACGCCAATTTTTTTCATTTGCCAATCTAAACAAAGCCGATTGAACTTTTGCCATCACACTAAGTGAGTTTTTTATGAAATTTGTATGCTGTCAATGAGAATTCACTTCAAAGTATCAAAATTCAAAGTATCTTCAAAATTCGAAGCGAGAAAGTTGTGCCGAAGGGAAAGTTTTTACGCACAAAATAAAGTCTTTAAATGCTTTTGATTAATGTTTAATGGAGGTGCAATTCCGCCACTGCACGAAACCGGCTTCGGGATATTGACGTGGAACGGGAGCGCAGCCGTGCACCACCAATTTTGTGCACCAATAAGCCCTGAATCGAACGCCTTGGATCTCGCCGGACATCCACCAATCAGCCGTGCATCACTCGGCTTTGTCCTCTTCCGGTCTTGACCACCACCTGCCGTGCACCACAAGGCCGCGGATCGAATATGACTTCCGGTTATCGTTAAATTACGTAATTTTACGTTCACCGCATCTGAGGTTAGGTTTCAGATAGCATAGTTCTGTTCCAAAATTTATCGTCCTTCGACAAGTGGCTGTTCGACCGAGGGCTGGTTCGACCCACGGCCCAGATACGGACGGCTTGTTGGTCCGTTACATCCAGGGCAGTGGTGGTCTTCGGCAGGCGACCCCGTGGAACATCATTGCCTACTTCGCTACCAACGCAGATGCTGTAAGGATTAAACAATGATGTTTACTGATCATTACATGTGTTACAAATTAGACGATAATCTTTGATACCAACAAGGTTTACTGTTCGTCTAGACTCTAGAGGAATTTTCTGCGTAAAATTATGCGATAAGGATGAGTATTTTCAATCTTTTTTATTTTGAAGTCGCCTCGTAAAATTAACCTATTTCGCTTCCCTCTACCGCCTGACACGAGTAACCGGAGCCATTATTGTCACAAGCCTACTTCCCAAAAAGCATACGTTGTAGTGAGCGCAACATGACTTGCACTGATGCTGGCCGCCACGTACGACAACTTTAAAATGTTTTCTGTTGCGTACAAACGTCCTCAGGTTGCTACACTCAATAGTTTACGTATAATTTGCCGCCATGTACGACAACTTTAAAATGTTTTCTGTTGCGTACAAACGTCCTCAGGTTGCTACACTCAATAGTTTACGTATAATTTGCCGCCACGTACGACAACTTTAAAATGTTCTCTGTTGCGTACAAACGTCCTCAAGTTGCTACACTCAATAGTTTACGTATAATTTAAGTTGAAAGATATATAACCGGAGAGTGACATACGGCGGTAGAGTGTTAACAGAACTACGGCTTCTGGGATATGCTTGTTGCGAAACAAATCCAGGTTTTCCAGGAAATACACTATCAGAAATCACGTACACTTCATGTACGAAAAATTTCGATCCCTGAATCCATTTAAGTCGAATTTCACAATTTTGCTGCAGGTTCTATGGCGCTCTCTGAGGTCTAACTACTTACATTCAATTGTATATATAACAACCTCAATATAAATTCAAGATTTCAATGTTTTCAAATTATTTGAACCTGCAAAGTTGAAAAACGTTCAATCCATTGCTTCTAATTCACATTTAGATTGTTTATCATCAACGTTTTCGTTTTCTAAAATGTAAAACTAGAAAGCACCTCGTTTATATAGGGTAGACTTTTCTATATTATCAATCAACATCTGGATCTCTGACTGTATAAGAATACACAAGCCACATTGTTTATGAATATGCAGCAGTATACTAGCAATCCTAATTAAAAGACGCAATTGATGATAATTTAATTGACATTTGATCAATTTCTTCTGAACTATACTCTTTGTGCGAAAAGTTTTCTGTCGTGCGTAACATTTACAAACAATATTTTGGTAGGTTCAGACTCTGAACCTCATATATCGGAGTGGACAGGTTATATGAGTGGAATGGGTATATAATTAATGAATATATTATTAAATGAGTTCATTCGAATCTTGTGCTGTTCGTCAAAACAAATTTCCAGCCCCTCCATTCACTTATAATTTCTCAATAAAGTTCTAGCCAGTTTTGTCGTTAAGGCCGAGTAAGGACTTACGAACGCAGGACATAGCATTAGTTATCAATGCCCATTCATTCGAGTTCTAATGTAGGCGTGTTAATTAATAATATCACCTCAGATGAACAAATGTAACTATAATGACCCCTCACGAATGTTAACTATGATGCTCCTCTATATAACAAACTCGCACCATGTTACGCTTGAACCTGTTAATCTCCAGCCTTGTACAGCACGCACACCGAGGCTCTTCAAAATCAATGGCTGGGCGATTGGTCCATTAATGGCGATCGACGCAATCTCGTCCGAAAAGCCTGCCTAATAAGATCCGCGAGTGAAAGATGAAGTGAACTCTTTTAAGCCGACCTGAACTCCTATATACTCACTGCGCTTTGGCCAGGCAACAGCAACTGATTTAGATCGGATCCGTGAAAAGCTTCTGGGAGTTCACATTGAGAATTTCATCCATCAGGAATTTTTATTGAAGATAAAAGTTCTCCCATTTGTTTATTTTTTACTTACTGAATGTTGATTATTTCATGCTTAGAATGTAACTGTAAAAACGCTGTTCGTTTTTGTTGGGTTTTGGTTTGACGTAAGTCCGCGTTTTCAAGGATAACCACGGTTTCAACAACAAATATCCCGTTTATTGGATTAAAAACTTGTATCTGTAAGAACAAACAAATATATTAGCCCTATAAACTTCACTGTATGCTTATAATATTCAAATATAACAAATAATAATCAGAACAATAAACAACTTGTAGGAAGGCATGAATCTACGCACCGAAATATTGTGGGCAGTTTTGACGCGGGCTACGAACTGAGCTAACATGAAACTATTGATACGTTGTCGGCTATCTACACACTCTAAAGGTCGGATTAACAAGTAAATCATAGGAGCGCATAAAAAATAGACTATTAAAACTAAGCTAACAAAAGGTTCGCTAAAAATATTTACAGTAACACTTTCAAAGTTTTTTGTTGTTAAGTGCAAAATTCATATGTCATAGACGTACTAACCTTAAAAATACATAATACTTTTTTATATTATATTTGATGAGAAGCTCTTTTACGTCGAAGAGCTCATTACTCAGAGACTTACGGTAACACGGCTGCTGTAGTAGCTTGCAAATTCACGGCGCTTTAGGTCATTGCACGGCAGAACGAAGCAAGAAGTCAATGTGTCAGCGTGGATGGATATTTCCCCGAACATGTACAATATCTCGTTCTTACCCAAACTTAACTCATAGCTCAATTAAAAATAATGTGATTGATTAATTTGTACATTAATTCTGTTACCGAAATTTTCTCGTTATTAAAAAAAGTAATTTGTAACTTCGTCGCCTTCAACGGCCCCTCCAACCCTTACATTAGCTTACTAGTATTTCTAATAATCAGTCAAAGACCACCAATGATTCAACTTATCGGAGAAACAATATAGAACTGGACGAGTCTTCAGTATTCATTTATTCAATACATATAATACGGGTACATCGACATATACAGGATATTTGAAATGAATGCATGAATGTATAAACGAAATAACGAAAATAATAATCTATCAACGTGTCCTTCACGTTTTCAATATCAGTCTTAACATTGTAAAATGTTTATTTCTATTTTGACACATGACATGTTCATTATTGAGTAACGTCGCCTCAATAACCTGGATTCTCTCTCTACATTTCCTTCAGTCTTCGCTTCGCTTAGGATAAATTCATACGTTCAATAATACATAAATAAACCATATTATGTTATACAGAAAATAATTTGGTACTATACTCAAGATTTATCTAATTCATTTGTACATTGAGGAAGGGGAAGAGATGTCTAAAAATATATTTCTTGCATTGATGAAATATTATAATTTCAGAACTCCAAACAAAATTATATTCGAGAAGCAAACTAGGTTGCCGTCAGTCGTTATTGAAGCAATTACACTTCTAGTCCGATGATCATTTGTTTACGTACACTGTTAGAAAAAACGGTCCCACTGGCGTTCTAGTGGCCGGTCGCCCCGTGAAAATAAACTGTTTCGCCGTTTTTATCAGATGTTTTACGGATTTCTAGTGTTAAATTAAAATAAAATTGGCGACACGGTGTTTCTTTTCACGTGCCGACCGGCCACTGAAACGCCGGTAATACCGTTAACGATAATTTTTCTAACAGTGTAATAAACATCACATCAAGTGTTACGTCATTCGTTTCATTAAATTATTGTAAATTAAGTGATTATTATCATTAGATATTATATGTTACGGTATGTAATTTATCGGTAACAAAATTTTTTGTTAAATTCTTCCAATCATTTTTTATCTGCCTAGCGATGCAAGATTTTATTATTTATGTAAGCGAGAAGCAGGTCAGGAAGGAACATCGGAGTCACCCATAATAATTATTTTATTCAAATTGATAGACAAGCATAAACATCTTTGATTGTACTTGAGGGAAAATTGCTGGAAGAAAAATTCAATTGATATTTCTTTCCACGACAAATTTGAATACTACCAATAAACCAATTTTCTCTACGATATTTGAAAATGAATTCCCTGATAAATCAAAAATATTTCATTCAAACTTGGATTTTTCTGGATGGATTTGCAATTGATTCCGGTTCATCAAACCACACAAGGTCCGTTCTCAATGACGTGCTTGTCCGATCAAACAAATATCTTCTTTTTGAACAAGATGAAGCTTGATATGTTTGGGTTCTTTTAGGATTTTGCCCAAATGAGAGGCTGTAGTCCGACTGGCGGGCGGCCTGATAAACCTTAATCCACCGAATCAGTATTCTGCGCACCCCATCAACTTTCCTCTCGCTTTGTGGCAAACCCGGAAGTTTGATACAAAATTAGACCAATCGGATTTTTTTCAATTTCGTCTGTCGCAATTAAGGACTTCTTGCGACGTCAAATAAGATATTTTGCACTGCTCTACGGTAGAAAAGTGAGGTAAAAGTTGACTCATCGTCGCATGTTGAATGCGAAGCGTTTATTAATCATAATGTAATTAGAAAAATATTACTAAAAATATATTTCACTGTTACAAAAATTCCGAAGGGAGTTGTTAAATATTTAAGTTTTCGGAAAGATTGCTCAGAAAGAAAAATATGACTTGTCCCGTTAACAAAAGAAAGCAACCCTAGTTTGGGATTAGAAGGTTTTTTCTTGGGATATTCTTTTATAAACAGAGTACAACTTTGAAAACAATTACTTGCCAATTCCTTTTATTAAAATAAGCGATATCATTGGTACGCCTGCACAACAGAGAAAGTATATGTTGGAATTACATAACGATGAGGCGCTGTTTCTAATTAGGCGTATTTTTCCTTAGCTGCTCATCAAGAAAAATTTTTTAGGCCTGTGTGACTGCTCGTCAATTTTGAAATAATTTTAGCTGCAGATGTCACCATTGAACGTAATAGTTCAGTTAACCATGCTGCGGTGGTTCGAGTCCTATGGCAGCAATAGATTCCAATGAATTCGACGCGGGAACTACTCTTCTTCTACGCCATCGTTGGTCACTTGCGGCGTACAACAGGGATCAGTCCTAGGCCCGATGCTCTTCCTGTTATATACTGTCGACGTATTGCACATGATTGATCCAAATAGTTTGAATCAGCATATGTTAGCCGACGATACCCAAATTTAAGGTTACTGTGCGTCGGATGACGCTGCAGCGCTGCAATACCGAATATCTGTTTGCATGGACGCCGTCGCAGACTGGATGCGCTTCAACCGGTTCCAGCTCAATGCATCAAAACCGGCTTTATTTGGTTTGCGACTGTTCGGCGCCAGCATCAGCTTCCGGCCAACACTGTTAGCATGGGCAACGAGTTTGTCATGCCTGTATCTTTGGTTTGCAACCTCGGCATTCTGCTGGACTCGGAACTTTCTATGAAAAATCACATTGCCAGTCACCACCGCTTGTTTTGGTGCTTTGTGACGCATACGTCAGCCGCTGTCTCTGAAGGCCGGTCCTCGAGGCCCTCGTGGTAGCGCTCGTTCGGACCTGATTGGACTTAGGTAATGCCACTCTCTATGAACTTGGGCACACCCTATGGACTCTATGGATCAAAGATAAATAAATAAACAGCCATCCGCCATAAACTAAATAAACTGCCATCCGCAAAAGACGTTGCTGCGCGACTCGTGTACAATAAGCGAAAATTCGACCATGTGAAGCCGATATTGCACGATCTTCACTGGCTGCGCATTCAGCCGCGCACGCAGTTCAAAGTCGCTGTTCTGACGTTCCGATGCCATCACGGTCTGGCGCCTCCTTATCTCATGGAATGTCTGCAGCGCGTGTCGGATCTGCCTTCTAGAAGACGACTGCGCTCGTTATCAACAGCGGACATCGGGCATCCATCTACACGTCTATACATATATCTACCGTCGGCGGCTAAGCGTTCCCGGTCACCACCGCCAGAACCTGGAACAGTCTGCCGGCTTCGGCAACATCATTTCCTTCACTGCAGGTGTTTCGTCGATGCCTAAGGACGGAACTATTTTGTAGAACCTATGAACTTGGTCATTTCTATCCGTTCTCATCCGTTCTCGTGCCTATTTATTTTTCACTTGCTATCTAACTTATGTGTAACGTGCCCTCAAATTTCGTTTGAACCAGACGCCACGATAAATGCTTCGTTGAATAATAATAGTTATAATAAAAATAATAATAATTGATTGCGGTATTAATGTTTCCCTAATACTATCATGAATACAAACTCATAATGATCATAATCTTCACTATGAACAATTATCACATCAACTTATAGGTTATAGCTAAAATATCTAAACAAAGAACTTATCTCGAGTTAAAACTGCGACGTTTATCAACCAGGACTCCGTGTAGGGTCTGGACTAGAGTTATTTCGAAAAACAGAAAATTGTTAGATTAATTAATACGAGTAATTTCTTTAAATGATACCTCCAAGTACTCTGTACTTATTGTTCCGGTAGAATGCAAAATTTTTCTCTACCAATTTTGTAGACGATATGAGGATAAATGTCTACGGAAGGAAACTTATTATTCGGAAATGTTGAAATATAAATACTAGGGAATGACTGAATTTTTTTTCATTTTAATTTATATATCCATTTTTTCCTTCATGAATGGGATCAAACTAAGACGAATCATTGAAAACGTTTGCAATAAAGTAGCTATAACTGAGTGGTACTCTGAGCAAACTGCTGTTTAACAGCCTATAGTTAAATAGTTAAAGAGTTTGATTCGCAAATTACAAAGTAAATCATTAATAGTTAAGCTTGGAGATGCGCACTATACATATAACAAAATTGAAGTAAGTCATTTAGGGTATTGCGCTTGTAATCTATGCAAAATAGATGCAAAAATATACTTAGATGAATGAGCCAATAAAATTTACAAGTAAAGTACCCTATAATATTCCAGCAAAGGTCATAAAAATTTGATGATGATGGCACTAGTAAATTTGCCAGTAAAATGTACCGGTCATATGTACTTGTAACTGATTATAAAATAACAGTTAAAACTGAGTAGTGAAATACCCTTCAAAATTGTGCAAATTAACTGCAGTAAGTAAGTATCACCTTTGATGCTGGAACTTTCCCCAGGCAGGCAATAAGTCATGTTTTTTGGAGAAAGTGTCAGACTATTATGAATTATGAAGCAACGGAAAAAATAAATGATCCATGTTCAATTTTGCTAATTATATGTCAAGCCAAACACTGTAAAAAGGCTAAAAAATATAACTCAGTACTCACTGCAATGAGTGACAGAGAGCGCATTTTCTCGTCGACGAAAACGTGAAGTCACGGACAGACGGACATGACGAGCACAATAGGGCCTATTTCCATAAATGAGAAAATGTGCTATAAATGGCTTTTCTTGTTCTAAACAACAAATAGTTTCATTACATTTGGAGGGATTAATTTAAAGACAAGAAATTTTTTTGAGTATTTCTGGTGTATTGAGATGGACAATCTGGTATACTGTGCGAGTTAAAGTTGGCAGCACTGGCCATCAAGGCATGCTACAATCCAAATGTTTACTAACTTCACGAATTTTGTAATTAGGTTAGAATTTAAATTAATTAGGTTAGAATTTATCCTGAGAAAATGTAACGTGCTTCGACAAGCGATGATTTTCAGATATGCGATCAGATTGTGGCCATTTCAACATCTTGAAGTTACGGGCACTTGTAGCTTTCTTTACTAATTAATATCTTCTTATTATGTAGCTCAATTGAAAAATTAACGCTGATTAATTATGTTTTCTGCAATAAATTAACAGGGAGAGTGCTGAAGAATCTTTACATAATGTGTTGGAAATGATGTTATGATTACAAATTTGTGCGCCGAATAGAAATGAAAAATAAATGAGAAAGCGTTTCAAACTGCGATGACATGTTAACCTAAAACTTAAAACAAATTCACGTACTATAAGGCAAACATTAATTTTGAATTTATTCCATAAGGAGAAATAAAAATGCACCATATCGTATGATACAAGCAAGACACATTAACCTTGTAAAGTGAAACTGCAGGAATAATCAAACCTGCTGAATTGCCCTCTTTTACATCACTGTACAGAAAATTGTCAAGTTGTTCAGTTTAAATAATTCTGAAAGAATCTTCAATTTTTGGGCGTTAAGAATTATAATTGTACTAATTATTTAGTTAGTATTAGGTAACAATAAATTGTGTTTTCTGAAAGATTTTTTCAAGAAGCAGCACTAATGATTCAACTAAAACCAAGTAGGAGCAACTCAGTTCTGACAAATTAGTTCCCAAATATCTATGTGATCTATGAAAGACACATTTCATTGTACAACATAAATTTCTTTACAATTGCAGCAAACAATAGCTTATTGTTGTTTGGGCAAAACGCGCTCTTGATCAATGAATAGGAAATTCAATTCAATTGTTATAAACNGTTGCCGTGCCGCTGGATGCTTAAACCTGCGGACCAAAAATAGTAAGTCATTTCAAGCCTGGAATTTCTTACAGTGTAAGCCTGGAATTTCATATCAAGCCTAAAATTTCTTGCAATGTAAAGTGTTAAACTTTCTCTGAGAAGCCCCATTTTTAAATTAATGTTTTATTATAAAGCTCAATTTATACTAAAGAATAAATAAACTTTCTCTAAGGCTGAGCACGACTTGAAGCTGCAGCGCATATGGGTGGGGAAATTCAATAAATTATTTCAATACCTTCGAACTTTCCTCACCAAACTTGACGAACAAAAAATATTTTCAAGGGCGTTCTTTTCCTTCTGTTCAAGATTTTATTTTGAATTTTATTCTTTTCAAATTCAGACGAGGAAATTTCAGACATTAAATCTACAAATTAAATCTTTCATTCAGACAATAAATCTACAAAAAAAATTACTTCCATTATTGAACTAATCTGTCTCATACTTTTATTGTTGTTCGCCCTACGCAAGCTACCCGAGCCACAGAGCAATAATAATTGCGTCAATTTTTAACGTATTTTCTCATTTATGGAAAAAATGCACTATTGTGCTCGCCATGCCCGTCTGTCTGTCTGTCTGTCTGTCTGTCCATCCGTCCGTGACCTCAAGTTTTCGTCGACGAGAAAATGCGCTCTCTGTCACTCACTGCAGTGAGTACTAGCTGAGTTATATTTTTTAGAGGCTCTGCATGGCGGCCGCGGCATTCAATAGCCGCTCATTGTCAACAAAATAAGAGTTTGCAATTATAACGGGATAAGGAATTTAGGTTGCAGCCTCCTTTGTACAACATATGGTTTCAACAAATAAAGCATTATATTATTGCCTACCATAAATAATGGAACAT
>NW_025936360.1:0-1200 GCF_000764305.2 Hyalella azteca | reverse complement strand
TTTATTCAAGTTAATCACTAAGCTCGTCGACTTGAACACCTCCCACCGACACGTTGAGGATTTAATATCGCTGCTTTGAATGTATTGATACCTTCGAGTTTCGAGTCAAAGTGGAATGCTGTTTTTTTATGATAATAAAACAAAATCTTGTGAAGCGTTGAGAAGTAAAGTGGATTTCAGCGTTCTTTTATGATCATGAAACAAAATCTTATGAACCGTTGATAAGCAAACAAATGGAATTGCAAGTTTTCTTTGTGATCATAAAGCTTTTTCTGTGTTTATGTGCAATTTGTCATTGCATATATGATCATTTGCAATCTTTATGCAATACATGCGCATAACATAAGTAAACCATTTATTTTATCATTTCATTACTGCATCACTACTTTTGAACTATTTTCAACACTCAGAGATAAATAATTTCTAAATTTCAAGATTAAAATTTGTTATTTTCTTTGATTTAATTTTTTCCATCAAGGGAGTGTTCATGAATAAAAAGTTTCGAAAATACTTCCCAGCCATCAGGAGTGGCAAAATTTCAAACGCATGCATCGATTTGTCTTAAATTTAATCTTTCAATTTGTTTCCCAAATTCAAACCAATAAAATTTTTTCCATTAAAATTCTTCTACCTCTAACTGGTCACTGAATTTCGCACATCTTCACCGGTTGCTTTATGCGGACGAAAAATTAGTTTAAGTTAAATAGTATTGTCTCATTTAAGCATTACAACTAACATAAAATCTTTAGATAATACGTGCACCGGTGATAACTCGATGCTAATCTTGAATACGACTGATAAATCAATAATCCTCTTCGATAGAAAAACCATTCATTTGAATCACTTGACCCGTGATGTTTAAGCAGTTCAGTGGTCGTTTGCACAGGCTGACAAGTTTGGTTAACTTTTCGTTCAGATTCACTACGGTCGATTTTCGTAGCCATGTATTATATACATATGTTACACACAACCACTGTAGGCTTAAGTAGTTAATCCTTCAATGAGATCTGCACTAGTCAGAGCATCAGATTGTTTTCAATAACCTTAAGGAAAAAAATTAATTCAATTTACTCAAAATACATTAGTCGAGCATTCCGATGTTCAGATTTGAATTGAATAATGCAAAATAAACTTGGACGTATTACTTTAGTATCTCTAACATTATTTACGAGACCAATAACAAACAGCTTCATCCCATCG
>NW_025936359.1:928-4088 GCF_000764305.2 Hyalella azteca | reverse complement strand
TAGCGAACTACACAGTAATTCATGTAGATTGAAGGTGTCTATGCAGATGCAAATAATGAGAGCTAGCGTTCATTTGTGTTTGCCTTCAAGCATTTCACGTCGGACTGCCAGAAATGTCTCATTCGTCCTAACTGTAAAACCGTTCCGGATTGAATATTAATTTACATGTGACTCTTACGACCAGGATTTCGGTATGTCCCAGAGCGAGGTTAACTGTAGCTTTAAGCGAATGTATTCATAGATTTTAATGAGTGGTAGGCAGCGCACGAGATCTGCAATTATTGATACCGAAAGAAGGCCGTCGCAAGTGAACCTCGTTTCTTGTGCAAAGATTTTTATAGTGCAACTCGAGAAATTTGGTCGAAATTCAAAGCATGGCCAAGCTTACACCTGAAATTAAATAATTAAACAGCCTCTAGCATAAATGACAAAAACTTCGGTTCTTGACGGTATTTACTTTGGTCGAGGGAGCAGATGCAGTGAACACAGTCATCAGGCTTTAGCCAAGAGGCAGTTTAAAGCCGCGGCGAATCGCGATGACGAGCAAATGACACGCTGCTGCTGGAACCTGTCTTCTGCAACACAGCTTTCCATCCAATACCCAGGCAACCGAGCAACCTGTCTACTGGTGTGGGGCAACCAACCTTTTGAGATGCGGTGCAAGTGACCGGGTTGCTGAACGATAAGTGAAAAATACGTTTAAAATGAAAGTACCTGTAGTCGTATTACAATTGAACAAAATTTTAGGCTTTACGCCGCGCAATTTTGATTCTCGACACATCGACTATGCTTAGGAATCTGCCTCCATCATTAGTCTCAATCAAAGAGTGTTAAGCAATCACTAGCCATTGCCAAGCAATCGTGTGACCCAATTACAGAAAATGTTCAACAATCGGACGATCCAATAAAAAATGTTCAATTTATCGTGAAACAAAATCCACCAGTGTTCAGCAATCGCATGCCATAATCAAGCAGTGTTCAGCAATCGCATATCACAAGCAAGCAGTGTTCAGGAATCTCATATCATATAATCAAACAGTCTATAGTTCACGTTTGCTTCTGCATGTTTTTTTCTGTACCTGTACAATTAAGCGAGCTGTATGAAAGTATATCGTGATGAAACCAACGTGTGGAAAGAAAAATTTTGTTCTGAGGCTTCTTTCAGGTGATGTTAAATATCCCAGCATTCACTGGTGATCAGTTGACGATTATATATACAAAGGAATGATTTATCAAGCCAGCTAAACTTGTAAACGGTAGTGCAATTCATCAGAATATCACAGACGGCGACTTGATTTTTAGCATATTTTTGCTTTTGTATCAGAAATTACACACGGAAACTGCGATTTACATCAAAAAGAGAACAATGATTCCGTTCTCATCAGATATTGTCCAAATTGACAATTTCTTATCATAGAATCCTTGTCATTCCAAGGAAAGCGCTGTCACACAAAGAAAAATGCAAATTCTCGGGACAGCAAAAATTTTTGTCATGTTGTATCTAAAGTTTTGAACTTAAACATATCAAAACATTGTGTAATTGCTCAGGATATACACAACATGAGAATATTTTCGACAAATTAAACGTGTATTCAGAGGATGGAATATATACAAAGGACGCTCAATAATCTGAATTCTGCCTCTTGGGCACAAATGTGAACTCGTTGACGCTTAGAGGCGGAATTAAGGACCGTTATACATGAGGGTCATTTGTGAAAAAATTCATTCTACAGAAAATAACAAATTCATGCTCGTAAAATGTATATTATATAATTAATGAGTGGTCAGATGCAGAGTCATAGCGTGAATTTATATGTTGAAGTTATACCGAGAAAAATATGGCTAAGAAATTTGTTAACATCTAAATAGCAGGGTTAACCCACTATATCCACGCACCATCATGCAGCAAAGCCTAAGTTGGATGCTCGACAGTATTAGATTTTATAACGTCAGGTATATTGGGTTTATATGTTGCTCAAAGTAACAAAAATGTCATTAACGTTTTTAATTGATATTAGTGGGATTCTATTTAGTGGCATTGTATTCGTAACTCGCATGTTGAAATGACATCAATCTCATTTGAAGATATTTAATTGGGGTTCAATTTGGGATAAATTATATGTAATTTATATCAAATTTATTCATAATTTAATTCTAGTTTAAATGACAAATAATTTCCAATTCTTTCGTAAAACAAACTGGATTTGAATTGATTGCTCGGTTAGTTTTCATTATTGGAATGTAATCTATAAAATATTTTAAGTGACATACATTTGTAACTTGGTTGAATTTTGAAGCAGCAGTTAGGGATTATCTAGTCTGTACTTTGTCGGGTTACCTTTAGAAATTCTATGTTGAACAGAATAGCAAATAACCCAACCAGTTATTTTGAGATTACAACTTAGTTTATACCCATATATGTTGTGAGTACAAAATATCTTCTCACAAGTTAGTTGTAAAGCTCAGTTAATATTGCTTGAATAAACTAAGTTGTCTTACGATTATGGTATGACTAGCAGTAATAATTTATTAGTGATAGCAAAGATAGAAAGGAAATTAAAAAAAATGAAATCGCATATCGATTAATTAAATAAGAGTTTAGTGACCGGAAAGATTCTTGCAATCGTACAGCTCAATTGCCTAGACCTGCATCTCCATTTAAGTTGATTAATGCTCGTATGGAACTCTGAAGGGTAAACCGCATGTAGCTTGTGATATTAAATCATGAATAATCACAGTACAATAAATATCAGCGTCGAAGAATGCTATGCAGCATGCAAAGCTAATTGAATTTACTAGGATATCTTATCCTAGCAGGGCTTATCGAGTGCCGTCCGTAGCAGGGTTTATAAGGCTCCCCGCTGTAGGGAAGTCCTAGCTTTAAAATTAAGATAATAAAAACATACACAAATAGTCGTAATGTAAGAACCAGCTCCTCGGCGCCACATTGTGAAGCCTGCTATCTTCTGTTTTTTTAGGATTTCTTCTATAGTTTGTATGTTTGTGACTAGTCACAAATATTAGGGGCTGTCTCTTATACACATCTAGATGTGTATAAGAGACAACTAGGAGGCTGACCGACCACTCGTGAGAGTGGAGTAGCCATAAGCTGGTGGCCACTAGGAGGCTGACCGACCACTCGTGAGAGTGGAGTAGCCAT
>NW_025936359.1:0-794 GCF_000764305.2 Hyalella azteca | reverse complement strand
GCTGCGTCCACTGGATTCTTCTTTGACCGGCCAACATGTGGGACTTTTGTCAGCTGCGTTCACTGGATTCTTCTTTGACCGGCCAACATGTGGGACTTTTGTTAGCTGCGTCCACTGGATTCTTCTTTGACCGGCCAACATATGGGACTTTTGTCAGCTGCATACACTGGATTGTTTTTTATCCTGACAACATATGGGACTTTTGGCTGCTGCGTCCACTGGATTCTTCTTTGACCGGCCAACATGTGGGACTTTTGTTAGCTGCGTCCACTGGATTCTTCTTTGACCGACCATCATGTGGGATTTTTGTCGGCTGCGTCCACTGGATTTTTTAAATCTCACAAACGTGAAGGACTTTTCTCAGCTGCGTCCTCTGAATTCTTCCAGTGGCCAACATGCTAGAATTTTGGCAGCTCTATCCACTGGATGCCTCTCAGGGCGGCACAGGTGTTCAACCTAAGACGTGAGGAGGCAAGGAGATCGGGTGCGGTGGATGGCTCGGTAATTTTGAAATTTTTAACATTTAAAATCTATTGTGCAAATCCACAGAGCAGCAATCGAGGTAAATTAGTGGAACCGTAAAGAAACCAAATTGGAAAGTTATCACAGTCAATGGTCCAATTGGTAGCCAATGTTGGTATCTTCAAGTCGTCTGCTAAGAACCAGCGAAGTCTCGAGCCGCCGAGAGCTCATCACACCCGACGCTGCAGGGGGCCTGCGTACGGGTTCCGGAGGTCGCCGGCTCAGGTTATCGCAGCATCGTACACCTTCGTCGGCTCAGCCTGCTCTACATC
>NW_025936358.1:0-1329 GCF_000764305.2 Hyalella azteca | reverse complement strand
ACAAACAGTTTATCACTATTTGGTAGAGCAAGGTCAACTATCAACTTTGACACATTTTTCGATGATCTCACTGGGTGGCATGCACTGTCTCTCTTTGGATCTCAATATTTTCCCGCCAGACGGCCCAATCCTAGTGTTTTGGCAATAGTTTGGCGTGCAAAGGTATGACGTCAGTCATGTCACTATTTCAACCATCAATGAATGCGTGGAACTGAGACAAAGCTTAATATAAAGGAAAAACTAGAGAGGTGTCAGAATTACCCACGAAGTCGGAATATACCGCGTTTACCCTAGTAGGTATTTGTTAAAGTTTAGACTCATAGGATAGGCATAGGGCGTTACCTATTTATCTTGCCATTGAAGCATTGATGTTACTAGCTAATAGCTATGAAATCATAACATTTTTCATCTTATAAAGTTTTTAATAAATTTGTGTAAATTAAATATTACTTTATTTCTTATTCATTTTTAGAATATTTAAAAGATTTTAACTGGTTGAGGTGCAGATTGAAATTTTTTCAATGCATTTGCCATTTGTATCTTGTGGCCCATTCATATGATCTAGTTACAGTAAGAGTTAAATGGGAAATAATTTATCTAGCACTAGCAGTAATCTTGACAATTAATACGGCTCAAAAAATGGCATGAATGCTCTATTTGCAAAGATAGATATATTCCATGCCACATACCCCCTTGTTTAGGCAAGCTTTCCTTGAAATAAAAACAGACAATATAGGTAAAGAAAAAATTTAGTATGAAAATGAATTTTATAATTAGAAAAAATAAAGCAGGCAAATTTGCTGCAGGAAAAGAATCATGAACTTTTTGGTGAAACACTCAATCTAATAGGTTCATGCCATTAGTCTAAAATATATAACCAATTCTATAACTTAATCTTGTACTTTAGTTTAACTATTTATTACTCAAAATTTAAATGTAAAATAAATATTTTTTTCTTCTTATTCTTTTCTTGGTTTAAATATTTTTTTACTAGATTATCCATTCTGAATTTATTGTCTGAGTTAAGCAAATAATTCAGTTTCTAATCTCACTTAGCCATAATCTGTTGCAGAGTGCAGACAATAAGTGTCATTGAGTGATGTGTGTAAAAGAGTGGAAGACTGAATCCCACCTATTATATAAATAGACGTCATAAATTACCATACCAGAAATTAGTTGGTAATTTTTTTTTTCAATGCAGATGGTGCAGCTGCACTGCTTGTGCCTCAATGTGCAGATAAGCATTGAGGCTAAGACTGCAGACATCAAAGACCTGCCTCTGCACTTCCCCCACCAGCTCCCTGACTGCCCTGATGATGAATTCTTTCA
>NW_025936357.1:0-1131 GCF_000764305.2 Hyalella azteca | reverse complement strand
GACCACGAGTACGTGATGCAAGTGAGCGCGGAGCTTGTGGACGCGATGCTCAGGCGCCGCGGGCTCTCCGGCTTCGAGAAGACCATCGTCCGGTCTTGCGGTGGAGGCCGCAGGAGCATTGTGAGTCCGTGGGCCCAAGACATCTGACATTGGTTCTACGTTAAATTAAACGTTGTTTTGTTGAATCAACGTTGAATTAAACATTGTTTCAAACGTTATTTCGTTGAATCAATGTTTATTAAACGTTTCGTTGAATCAAATGTTGTATTGTTTAATCAACGTTGAATTAAAAGTTGATTCGTTGAATCAATGTTGAATTTAACGTTGTTTGTTGAATCAATGTTTACTAACCGTTTCGTTGAATCAAATGTTGTATTGTTTAATCAACGTTGAATTATAAACGTTGTTTCGTTGAATAAATGTTGATTAAACGTTTCGTTGAATCAAATGTTATCTTGTTTGATCAACTTTGAATCAAACCTTTTCTCTTTGAATCAATGTTTGTTAAACGTTTCGTTAAATCAAATGTTGTATTGTTTAATCAACGTTGAATTAAACCTTGTTTCGCTTTGAATCAATGTTTATTTAAAAGTTTCGTTGAATCAAATGTTGTCTTGTTTAATCAACGTTGAATTAAACCTTGGTCCGTTGAATGAATGTGTATTAAGCGTTATTTCGTTGAATCAACATTGCATTAAACTTTGTATTGTCGAATCAACTTTTATGCAAACCAGCGATGCACCAAGACGAAGTTGAACCAGATAATTCCTTTTAGTTCCTCTTTGAATTTGAAAAAATAGGGAACTACATAATTGAGCGTCAGTAATTGCATACATTCCTTTAATTTCGAAAAATATTTCGATATCAGAAACCCTTTTGGTACGATATATTTGAAATATTGTGATATATCTATGCATTTTACTCTTTTCCCAGGTGGTTTTGTGAAGTCATAAACAAACTGAAACGTACAATGACAGATATAAAGAAAGCCAAACTTATATGGGAGGGAGCAGCTAATTCATGCCAGCGTTGAAAGATTCAGAAACGCTAATTTTAACTTAAGTGCACTAGCAATTTCGAAGAGCGATAGCTAAACTTTTCATTATTCATTTTAAAAGTACTGTTCATTTT